>NW_009935265.1:0-2953 GCF_000696875.1 Nestor notabilis | reverse complement strand
GTATAGCTGGAAAACTCTCTTTTCATGCAACATCTTTGTTGCAGCACCCAGAATGCAGCTAACAGAAACATGCAGGGGTGCAAAGGAGCTCCAAAGCTCTGCTATAGATGGTGTGGGACTGCTTGAGACTGTACAGTGACAATGCTCGCATTCCACAGGGAGACAGTTGCTGGAGGAGTTGTCCTTGGCACATATGAGTCCTCAACCTCAACAGCACTAGAAAAGATGTTGCCTTTCAGGTCCTAGGCTGCAGGGAGCTCCTGGTGCCTCTTCCTGGGGATGGGGATGATGGTGGGCCCATCTGTGGGAGATCTGTCTCCTTCTGCTTACTGTAATAAGGGGAGTACCTTGCCAGTGGTACCCACTGTTGTGTGGTTAGTGCCAGGAGCCTGACAGTGTAAGTGTTGTGATGTCTGTGTGTCTATAACTTTCTGAACTGCTGTACCAGCATTCTGTCTTATATAAAGTGCTTAATTTTATTTATGTTTAAAGCACACTTCTCAGAATACTGCACGGAGGTCCGTGGAAGGTTATTTATGAGATCTTAGTTAACATCTTTTACTAATGCAGTGCCAGCTGGTTTGCAGCATATTGTTTCTCAAAAGGCTTCTAGGTCTAAAATAAAAAGTGGTAATTGATTTCTTCCAGTGGCCTTGTCTGAGCAATAAGACTAATAATCAGCATGCTGATGCATTGAAGTGACTTGATTGTGTTGTCATGCTCTTCCCATTTTTGACACCAACTATATGTCCTTCAGGTTCAGCATTAATGCGCTTCATGCGGTACTGAAATCTATTGCAATTTCAGCTCTGACATTTTCATATGTGGAAGCTGTCAGTAAACATGAGGAGAGCTCCTAGCTCATATACCAGGATATCTCTAAATGCAGAGCTTGGGGACCTTTTCACAAAATGCCATGCTAGGCATTACTTTTCATTCCAAACAATTACTTCTTGTCACTAGGGATAGAGGGTGGGGTTGAAGAGATGAAATACAGATTTTTAGAAGGTTTCTGAAACTGTTAGTTGCTGGACTTGGTATGTTTGGTATGAGTGAACAAACGACAGAGAAGGCCAGGTAAAAGTCTTTGGAAAAGATGGCACAAGCAAATTAATCTGTATGACAGAGGAAACTTGTTACTGCAACACTTTGGGTACTCTAGTTTAAAGAATATAATATGATGACTAGGTTGTACCTCTGCCACATATCCTGTGCTGTCATTTGCAGAAGGAACATAGCTCATAGTAAGAAGTAGAGTTCACTTAGAAATGTTCAGAATTTAACTGGATGCACCATCCACTCCACATGCATATACATACACACATTCTGTCATGTATGAACATGCATATACACACACATGTGGGCATAACCATATATACATACATTTCAATTTAAGAACAAAAATACTTGATAAATATTTAAAAGGTAAAAAAGAAGTATGGATTCAGTACATGGTATTAATTTTGTATCTTGTTGAATCTACTCAAGGCCTGTGACTTGAGCCACATTTAGTAGTAATTCATGGAACAGTGTGATATGGCAGGCCTTTAAAAACAGGTTCATTGATACTGTTATTTTAATAGCAGCTTAGTTATGATAGGGTCTATTATTTTCTTTAGCATTTTATTTGAAGCTCAGAATTGTCTGTAAGCAATAAAATATAGGAGATAAATGCGTACAGCCTCGCTTACTGTTAAAGCTCTCTAATTTTAAATATTACTGAAGCTTTATAGTTTAACCAAACAAATACAAATCTTGGATAAGATTACTAAACTGCCATGTAAGAGGCAGAGTTTTTGTTTGTTTCAGGTAAAACAGCTAGTTTGTTACATAATTATAACTGGATATCTAAAAGCAAAAAATAGTATGTTGAAAGCAATGTTAACAATGCTTAGCTTCATCCTTTGCAAATACTATAATGATTGTAGTGGAAGGGCATGTAGTGACAAGGGGAATGGCTTTAAACTGAAAGGTAGATTTATGTTAGATATTAGGAAGAAATTCTTCACTATGAGGGTGATGAGGCACTGGCACAGGTTGCTCCATTCCTGGCAGTGTTCAAGGCCAGGTTGGACAGGGCTTTGAACATGTCTAGTGGAAGGTGTCCCTGCCCGTGGCAGGAGGGTTAGAACTAGATGTTCTTTAAGGTCCCTTCCAACTCAAACCAGTCAGTGATTGCATGTGTGCACTATGGTCAAGCCACTGAAAACTACTTCACTTGTCAACTTCATACTGAGGGCTAACAAAAAGAGGGTAAATTTTAACTTGAGTTTCTACATACTTGGGTGTAATGACTTGGATTTAACTCCTGTCTAGTAAATGCCTTATAGAAACAAATTTTTTCCATACCATTTCCTTACTTTTTAGAAGAGTTCAGGAAAATTGTAGGTTACTTAAGGAGCAGTTTTAAGAGAAATGAATCATTAAAATGCCAGGAAATGCACAAAGTACTTAGTATTTCCAGAACTTACTTAGATCTGCATGCATGTTCTTAAACGTTATCACTACCAAAATTCAGTTTGAAAGAACATCAGTGTCATCTCTTACTGGAATCATTGTTCTATATTTTTGGACTCTCTTCAGTATTGAAAAAAAATAAATGTTGGTGCATTAGGCACAGACAGTGCTCACCAAACTCTAAAGAAAAGATTTGATAAATTATAGGACTTCATTAAGCCAGTATCAGGCCAGATCTTGAAATGCATTCACAGAAGCTTGCCTCTGAAGCAAAAAGATGATTTTTGTTGAAAGTTGTACTGTACTGGACATTGTTTCTTCAAGAGGCTTTAAGGTAAACCACTATCTCCAGCTCTCCATCACAATAAACAAGTTCAGTAACTTAGATCAAAAGAAATCTTGAGAACTTGTTCAATAATGCGCTCATAAGAGAAAGTGGTTTTCACTTCAGTTAATTATCCTTGTTGTCTTTTTTCTTTTTTTTAGCCCCTCCCCC
>NW_009935264.1:0-8215 GCF_000696875.1 Nestor notabilis | reverse complement strand
CACTGGTTTACCCGCAGGAGGGGAAACACGACGTTGAGGGATCAGCCACGGTGTTCTACATGGTGCACTGCGGGAAAGCCCTGTACAACAACCTGCTGTGGAGGAACTGGTCGGCAGAGGCCCTGTCCAAAATGGTCATCATCGGGAACAGCTTCCAAGGGATGGAGGAGAGGTGGGGGTGCACCTGCGGGGAGAGAGGCTGAGGCCTCCAGCACCACCTTCCTTCCTTTGCACTGTTTTGTATTGCTTCTGACACTGATTTCCAGCTTCTGCTCACTTTCTTGCTGTCTGGTTTGCAGCCATCAGCCACCTCCTCTGTCCCCCACGCTGATGCACAGTGGCTGGCTAAATTCAGAGCATTGTTTAATGCTACCTTCTGTCATTCCAGGCTGTTGTCAAGAGTATTGGAAAGAGATTATTCTTACATAGCAAAGGTAAGGGACTCTAGTTTGTTAACAGCATGGTTTTGTGTTGACAAAGTGCCTTTTAATGAGAAAAGGAGTTAACTGCAGGTGGAAGAGGGTGGGTATTTTTAAACCCTTGTTTCCTGGCTGCCACAATATAAAAATGAATCACTTCAGACTCACTCTATCTGCAGAATCCACTGCATAAGGGTTGAAGTTAACATAACGCCAGCCTCAGCTTCACTGACTCTTAACTGGACTTTTCTGCCATCATGTTCTTTTACATCACACATAACTCTTTCACCCACTGCTCTCTAGGTGTTGAAAGGGACGGAGGAAGCAGCGCTCCCCACTCACCCTCGCTACCTGGACACCTTCAACGATACCTCTGTCCACTGGTTTCCCCTCCAAAAACTGCAGGAACTCTCCCCCGAGGTCTGGGATTTCCTGGAGGAGCCGACATACCAAGACTGTGATGACTTGGAGATCATCAGGAGGGAGGATGGAGCCGAGCGGTGCTGTCCTGCTGCCACCGAGGCCTGAGCCCTCGGGGCCACCTCTCTTCACGTGGCAACTTCTACAGGGAAGCTCAAGCACGGATGTGGTGTTGTGCTCTGCCAGAAAGGGGCAGCACCCGAACACTGAGCAGGAGGGGACTGTTTTGTATCTTATTTAATAAAAGGTAAAGCTGTGCTTTGGTTTACCTCAACAACAGCCCGTTAATTTAACTAAAACCCACCTCTCACAACACCTACACTGCAGCACACGGTCTGATCCCCTGATGTTCCAGCTCTGGGCTGAGGGGGGCCCAGCACCCATGGGTGGGCACCAGGCTGAAGGAGCCACCAGCACAGCTGGAGAGCAGTGGGATGTGTCCTGTGGCAGAGAGGGACAGTAACTTGCTGGCAGAGCAGCGGAGCACGCACTGTGTCACCGGAGACCTTGGGGACTTGTCCACACCAGACCTTGCTCCTCTCTTGTGGGAGCAGAGAATCACTGCCCACGGTCCCTTCAACATGCTGCTAAGCCTGTCACCGGTGGCAGTTACACAAGCACTGAAACACTTGTTCCTCCTGTCATGCCAACTCCCACGTGTCATTTCATCTCTTGACACTGCCTCAACAGCTCTTCTAGGAAGAAAGTCCTGGCACAGAGCCACAGCATCAGTCTATTTACAAATCTCTCTTCTTTATTCCGAGAGAGTTACACTAAAAACATCCACAAGCTGGTCTGGGCAGTCCAAAGCAGGGCCTCACTTGGCCATGTCGATGAGGCTCTGGAGGGAGGTGGGCACCCACGTCTTCTCCCCCTGCACGAACACAACGCCCCTGTCGATGTAGATGACAATGCGGCCGAAGGTGTAGAGCTGCTTCCCTTCGTGCCGCTTCCCGATCACGGGCATGAAAACGATGTTGTGCTCCTCTGCCTTAGTCTGAATGAGGTCCTTGAAGTTCATGGGCACGGAGCTGGCAGCCACGCCGATGCCGCGCTGGGCCATGTTCTCGGCCTCCCGCCGCTCCTGCATGGCCTCGTACTGGAAGTCCTTCCTCCGCTCCGTGTGAGTCAGGTAAGCGATGTTCTCTCGCGCGCCCGGCTGCATGTACCCGCCTGGGTGGAGACAGAACGGGTGAGAACAAGGTCCCAGTCCATTCCTAGCGCAAGGTCTGGGGGTAAACTCCAGTTCAGGACACAAAGTCATAGAATTATGGACTTGTTTGTGTTGGGGGGACCTTAAAGCCCATCCAGTCCCAATCCCCTGCCATGGGCAGGGACACCTTCCACTAGAGCCGGTTGCTCCAAGCCCCTGTGTCCAACCTGGCCTTGAACACTGCCAGGGATGGGGCAGCCACAGCTTCTCTGGGCACCCTGTGCCAGCACCTCAGCACCCTCACAGGGAAGAGCTTCTGCCTCACAGCTCACCTCAATCTCCCCTCTGGCAGGTTAAAACCACCCCCCTTGTCCTATTTCTCAACAGGTGAATTCCTCTTTGTGCAACACTTGCTCGCAGTATCATTTTGCATGGTCACTGCTCCCAGGAGCTGCTACAATACTGCCTAAACACAGGCTCACAAGAACCAGGTGTCGTGGTGCTGCTATCACCACAAGCCACCTACCGACACTGGAGGAGACAGCCCGGTTCATGATATCAAGAGCTTCATTAAATTTGTCTTTGATGGATGGATGTGCCAACACTTGGTCTGAGAACATGGATTTCCAACCCAGGTACCACTTCGTAATCTCTTCATAATTGGGGCTGTTACTCAGCCAGGAGCACAGCACCTGCAAAACAACAGGACAGATAAATGCAGCAGGACTGGTACATTTATGGAAGAGAGTCCTGATTGCCACTTATGTTATTACTGAGCTTTCACCCAGTCTGTTTTGAGGTGTATGGAGCTACAAGTAGAAATAACCCCAGTAACCAGTGGCAGTTAAAGCATTTCAGCACTGGGGCAGCAATTCCTAATGCAGGAGTCACTAAAACACAGGCAATCAGGCCTGTTCCCTCAGCCGTCACAGCCTCTCACCTGCAGCCACTTTGGGAAGAAGTGTTTCTCTAGCAGCCCAACAAGACTGGAGACAGAAATCATCCCCTCCCAGTCGATCACCCAGTAGAAGGCATCCATGTGCTGCTGGTGAGGGTTTATGATGAGCTCATTCAAACACATCCCTGGGTAAAGGGGGAGTAGAGTTAGAACAGAACCTGACTCAGTTTTGTCACCAGCAACACGCGTGGCTTGAGGAGCATCTGCTCTGCTCTAAGGGACACCTGGGGTCTTTAAACTGTTTGGCAGACCCCTGCCACCACAACAGTGTGCTGCCAGTTCCAGCCATCGCAATTTGCTGCCAGAACTGAGAATCTTCAATGTATTGTCTGAGGTAACACCAGAGTCAGGTTAACACGTGTCTTTTCTAGGGGTAAAGGGGAAGGTGGCAACATTTTTTTTGCCGAGCTGTCTGCCTTGTCTCACCTAGTTTAGGCACGATGTTTTTGACCATGAAAGCCTCCCATGACCCAGGAGTGAACACATCCTTCCAGGGCTGCAGAATAAGTTTGGCAGAGGAGTCACTGGGATGCCACTTCTGCAGCGCATTGGCCAGCTTGTTCCTGATGGGGGAATACAGCGGCTCCAGTCGCACCTGCATCAGGGGCAGCCAGGGGTGGATCCAGGAATGGATTGGGACTGTGTCTGTCAAAGGATTCCAGCTTTCAACCTGGAAGGTTAAAATAAGTCCATCTGTTAGCATTACATCTGGCCAGATACAAAAAGCCATAAAGCAAGCCCTAAGTCCTCAATGCAGACGGAGCAAACGGGGATTTTAAAAGCTCTACTTGACTGAATTCAAACTCCAGTTCAGGGCACAACCTCACTCTAATGCAGCCCTCTCACCCTACCTCCTTCTGAAGCTTGGGGAAGATGAGCTGATCCAGAATGTTATCCAGTATCCAGACAGGAACAACGTTTACCCAGCTGTCCAAGAAATCCACCATCGACCCACAGTTCCGCGGCTGCCACCGTGCCACTATGTTCCTGACATATGGCATCCAGACTTCCCACATCAGTCTGGGGGGAAAAATACACAGAGATCAAAGTTAAGCTTAAAGCTCTAGCCCCAGGGCTAAAGAAACCAAATGGTAGCTGTCATTTAAAAGCTACTTCTCTTTATACAGCTGACAGCTGGACTGCAACAGGCACATCAGGAGAATCAGCTGGAAAGCACACTTGTATCTGCGCTTCTCCACCCCTGAGGAGGCAGCACTTCAGATGCTGCACAAAGTACAACCCCTTTGCTCTTTACCTGTGAAAAGCATCTGTCGACAGGTCCTGCCCACCGTGTGACAACAGCTGGTCGTTCTCCAGGAGGCTCTTCCACTTGGCTATGATCTCTGTGCCATATGTGCAGTCCTGGAAATGAGAAGGCATGGGTGGCCTTTATCCCCTGTCATTCACTTCACGTGGTATCTACACGGAGCAGGCTGATGGTACACTTGGCTACAGCCTTCTCACCTGCTCAGAGGCAAGCCAGGAGCTTGCAGCTGTGATTAATAAAGCTCCACAAGAGAAAAATTCCACTTTGTGGATTTAACGGACCTCCACGGGGAGAAAAGGATAGTCTGGACTGTTTCAGGCGTACAGAGAGGATCCAGACTCTCACCTATCACAGCCTAAACAGCATTAAGAATAGACAGCATGTACCTGACTGCCTGAAAGACAGATCTCCTGCTTTTGCTAAGAACCAAGAATGAGAGGCTTGGCTTTCATCTGCTTTTTCCTCCCAACACCCATGAAAGGGATTGACTTTAACCTGAACTGTGAACTACCTCACAGAACGGCAGCTATTTGTCATGGAAAATTCAGAGTGGAGTTTTGGTTTGGTTTTTTCTTTCTCTCCAGACTGAGCAGGAATTTGGGGCGAGAAGGAGGGGAAGTCAAGGTAATACAGACTACTTAAACCATCAAGGAAGAACTGCAGATGAATCAAACTGAGACAGACCTTGAAGGGATCCCAGTTCTTGAAGTAATCTTTCATGAGAGGATAGACTATTGCCACTGCCAGGTCTACCCTGTCGGACATTCTGTACTCCTCATAGTACTTGTCTTGCAGCGTCTCAAAGATCTTTGCACACTCATCCAAGGTCAATGGATTTTCACAGCTGGGCTGCATCCGTCTCTCACACTCTTCCACCATCTCCAGCACTTTGCTGAGGTTGCTGATTGCCTTCTCCTCGTGTGAGAGGACTTCAGATATCTTCTGTATCTCATGGGTCAGGTTGACGACCATGTCCCTCTCAAACTGCAGCTGCCGGTCGTTCTGGATGATCTCCTGCTCCGTGATGTCAATGAGGAGCTGCAGGTTGTGCTCCAGCTCGGGCAAGGCAAAGCCCTGGGGCTTGGAGTCTTTGCCCAGGGGCAGCTGAGGACTGTCATCCGGGATATTGTGCTTGTGGCTGATCTGGCTGTAGCTGTAATAAACCTTCTGTTCCCGGCCCGTCATGTCTATAACCTGCCACAAACAAGGGTGAACGTGTCTTTAAAATAACTGTATATAAAAAAAAGGAGGAAATCCCTGGCCCCAAACTGAAAATCAGAGATTCCCAAATACTTTAATCACTCTGGGAGGCTACTAATACCCACTGGTATTCCAAATGAGGCAACTGGGATTGCCTCTGTCAAGGCCTGCTAGAGAGTAGGATGAATAAGAAACAATCTGAGTCACAGCTGGAAGAGTCTCCTCTTCTGATCTCAGTCCTGAGTAATTCTCCAAGCAGTGATGATACAAGCTGTGCACTATTTGTTACTGCACAGGAGTCTTTGGTACTTTTATACTTTTTTTTAAGATACATTAATTTTAGATGAATAATTTCATTAAGTGCACACAATCAAATCCCTCACCATCCCTGCCAGGGAGAAGATGGTTCAAACCATGGGTCTGGTTGCACAATCTCAATAAGGACAATTGTGCTTTCAGCAGCAGATGATTGTTTTATCTATGACGGATGTGAAACAATTCAACTTAACTTGCAATTACCAACCAGTCATCCCCCATTCAAGTTAATCTGCCTTTTTCCAAGGCCAAAGAGCTTGCTTAAAAGAGACTCAATGTCCCAGAGACACAGTGGTCTATTACATGATCCAGTGAGGAGTCCAAGGCTGCAGCCAGACAGTTCTTTCCCTGGCTTCTCCCGATGAACTAGAAAGCACTCACAATGCCACAGTGGACAAACTACTCCCCAGGGATGCCACCTCTCAGGTTACCAACCTTACCTTGACTTGAGACAGCTCCTTCTGAGGGGTTGAAAGCTGCTTGTTGATCCTACCCTTGGCTTTCAGTTCTTCTACTGTCTTGTAGCTGTATTTGGGCTTCTTTTTGCCTCCACTGGGATCTTTCCGCCACTGGCTGAGCTCCTTTTGATATTCCTGCACAAGAACAAAGAGGAGCTGTGGTTCCTGCTCTTTGTCATGTCCCAGATTTGCCTCTATTTTCCACAGGAAAATAACCATCGGATCCATGAAGAATGCTGCACAGCAAAACAAAAGCTGTAAAGCTCAGTGACAAACCCCCCTGCTCACAGGGCTGACAGTGGGCTCCTGATGTGCTTTCTTTTCTTTAATTCAAAGAAGACAAAGATTGTCTACCTGGGGGACGTTTTGAAGGGGGGGGTTCTGACACAATACTGCAATAACGTGAGAGAGAAACAACAAAGAACATCACAGTGACAAGAAAACACATCTGAATGAAAGCAGTGTGCTATGTCTTTATCTTCTCATCTGAAATGAGCCCCAACAGTTTTCTCTGCCACAGAAGCAATAATTAGAACTGCATTTTGTTCAAACGTGACCAGGAAGCAGACAGGCCAAGAACTGGACAAATACCTCCTCAGCTTCTTCTTCTGAGTCCACAACAGGGAAGTCCTGCAGGGACTGGCTGGTTCTCTCCGAGCCATATGCCCCCACAGCTCCTTTGCCTTTCCTCTGTTTGGCCTCGATGGGGTTGATAATACCTGAGAGAAGAGAGTCAGCTCAGATTTACCGAGGGAGAACAGCAACAGCTTTTCCTTACAGCACCCTAAGTTATCAAACCTGCACAAACACCCCGAGCATCCTCCCTCTGTTGAGCTACACTTTCCTTTCCCACTCCACTGATTTCTTAGTGGCAATCAAATCAATTCCAGCACACACCAACTAAACCCAAGCAGGGTTTTATTCACACCTCCATTTCACTGCTTTTTATTCTATCACATAAAATAACATCTCCTTTTCTGTTGACTTCCTTTGCAAATTACCTCCCTTTTTCCTTTCTCTTTTTCTCTTGCAAAACAACAAGAGCATAAAATGGGCCTCTAGTAACTTAAACACAGCTGAGTGTTATCACGAGGACCCAGATGACTTGCAAGAGATACAAGCAAACAAGGAGGAAGGTGTAAGCCCCCTGAAGGTGGCAGCTTTTAAAGAATCCACTCTCTTCCCCAAATCACCAGTTTGTTATGACCCAGTCATGATCACCAGTCATTGTTATGACCCCAACACCCAACCTCAGTACCTTGAGCGTTCTTCCCAAGACCTCTTCCAGGGACGTAACCCATCTTCTGGAGCAGCTTCTGCCCAATTCCCTTTGTGTGTCTCTCCCAGCTGCCAAAATCCACGATAGATTTTGTCCCCCCTACAAAGCCTTTCTGACTGGGCTTGAAATTGCCACCCTGTTAAAACAGACAAACAACCCACCACACAATGTTAAGGTTTTTAATCTACAACATGCCTAAGTTGGTTAGACTGTTCTGTGAGATAAGAAAATAAAGGCTTTAGAAGGCTGTAAACCAGGAGCATTCTCCTTCTTTAACCCCAGCTGACTAAGGGGAACACTAAGGAAGACAGAACGGCTGGGAAGGATCTGAGGACATGCAACAATACATCAGAATAGCTACAAAAGGCAGAGACAGCACCTCCAACAGGATGCTGGGTTTTATTACTGCCTTTCCTCAGTGATCCATCAGCGCTCAGCACCTTTGGCCCAGCCTCAGCTGCACTAAGTACATCACCCAAAGGCTCCCCCGGTAACTCACCGTTTTCAACTTCTTTGACACAAACTCTTTGGGGACCTCTTCCTGCTTCACGGGCTTCTCGTCCTCATCCGAATCCTCCTCGGACGCATCCTCCGCCGCCGCCTTCTTCAGCCCCGCGCTGATGAAGTTCACGGGGGCCGAGTAATCCCTGGAGCTGCCCCGGAACGACACCCACGAGTGAACCCGGCTCCGGTGGAGCACTGCGAGGTCCTGCAGAGCCCTGGGGGCCGCCGCCGGGCCTCGAAAC
>NW_009935263.1:8053-22744 GCF_000696875.1 Nestor notabilis | reverse complement strand
CCCCAAAAAAGAAAGAAAACAAAACAAACAAAAAAAAAAAGAGGGTGTACAGAGTGGCATCGGTCATCCTATTTTTACTTTAAAATGTGAACCATCTAAGAAAGAGAGAAAGGTTTCATTGTTGAACACCAGGAGGGGAATACAAAGTCAAAATACAGCCAGGTGCTTCAACGTTCAATGTAAAAGCTATTCATTTATTTCAGGAATTAAACTTGCCACAGCAATGAATGATGTCCATTGTCTGGTTCATCTCCCTCTTTCATTCAAACCATTAAATGAAAATCTGACATGAATCAAATCAAGGATCTTCAACATGGGAAGTATCAAATCAAGGGATTCATTTGGCTTTCAGGCAGATTAATTTCAGAAGCTCTGTGGATTTGAGTTTAAGGAACTAAGCAACATACTGTTTAATTTTGGCAGAGAGCACATTTCTATAAATTCCCAAGATAATCATATCTTTACCAAACTTTGATTATGTTTTATTTTGGATAGAGTGCTTGAACTGCTTAATATTATTTATAGAATGTGCAAGGCCACAGGTGGGAAAAGCATGTGGTCAGCCATCCTCTGTGTTACTGGATTCATGTGGCTACTGAGCTATTTGAAGACTGTTGCTTTTTGTTAACGACTCAATTATACCATGTTTAATTTTTTAAGAAATAACATACATTCAGAAATAAACTGCAAAATAGGTATTACCATGTTCTACTGTCAATGCCGTCAATGCACATAGCTATGTATATATTTTTAAATTTATTTATGTGTGCCTGAATGTATGCATACATTTCCTAAAAAAAAATAAATGCAAGGTTCCAGCATTTCATTATAATTTCTCTAGCAAGTATGATACAAATTTTAGGTCACTTTAAACTACTGCAGTGATAGGGGAGTTAAAGTGAAATGATTAGTGTATTTTTTTATTAAGCTAATCTGCCTTCTAATGATGAGGTACAGCTGAGTACCAGAACATTTAGTGTTTTGAATGGACCACTACTAAGCATAATGTATCCTCTGTTTACAATAATAGAAGACATTCTTATTGATCACAATAGGTAAATTATTTTTCACATGACCAATCTCCATATATCAGCATTCAGTACTGATAATACATTAAGTCAGTATGTCTGCAAGTCAGCATGAGCTCAGTACAGAAGAGCAGCTGAAACGTAGCTGCTTTATCATGAACTTAAAAATGAATAATTCATTCTGACTATTGCCTCTTTCAGTCTAAGTTACTCCATAATAAATTATCTAGTAACTCTTTTACAACTCATACCAAAATACAAGTGGGCTGTATTTGCAGTGTTATTTTCTTCAGTTTAATTTCCATGGCTAGGGTCAAGACTTCATATTTTATTAGCAACTTGTATAAAACTGGGAGAAACAAATCTGATAAAAAATATTGTGAAACCACATTATTTAGATTAGTTCTTTCTTAAGTACTTACTTATAAACCAAGTTCAGGACTTGGGAACTAAATTGTTTCTAATTGTTTAAAATTCTTCCAATTGTGAAAACTATTAAATTTCATTGTTCAATTGTTAAAATTGTTCTAGTTGCTTCCAGGCAAGAATGCCAGGAGGCCTGCGTGGGTGAACAAGGATCTCCTGAACAAACTCCAGCATAAAAAGGAGGCCTACAGAGGGTGGAAGCAGGGATGGGTAGCCTGGGAAATAATCAGGAAATAGCCAGAGAAATCATAGCAACTGTGGTCAGTGGCTCAATGTCCAAGTGGCATTCTTCAGGGGTCAGTACTGGGACCAGTGCTGTGTAATATCTTTGTCAACAACATGGACTGTGGGATTGAGTGAACCCTCAGCAAGTTTGTTGATGACATCAGCTGTGTGGTGCGGTTGACACACTGGAGGGAAGGGATGCCACCCAAAGGGACCCTGAGAGTTGGGCCAATGCCAGCCTCATGAAGTTCAACAAGGCTAAGTGCAAGGTCTTATACTTGGGTCAGGTCAATCACATGTACAAATATAGGCTGGCCGGAGAATGGATTGAGAGCACACCTGAAGAGAAGGACTTGGGGGTGTTGGCTGAAAAGAAGCTCAACATGAGCTGGCAGTGTGTGCTCACAGCCCAGAAAGCCAACCGTGTCCTGGGCTGTACCGAAAGAAGTGTGACCAGCAGGTCGAAGGAGGTGAATCTGCCCCTCTACTTTGCTCTGGTGAGACTCCACCTCACTCACTGAGTGACTATTGCACTCAGCTCTGGGGCCCCCAACGCAAGAGTGACATGGGCCTGCTTGAGTGAGTCCAGAGGAGGGCCACTAAGAAATATATTACACGTGATGAATATCATGTTCTTTATTATGGATCCAATGAAATAGGAGATTAATGAGAATCTTTGAATCCAGGGAAATTTTTTGACAAGAAGCTATCAGCTAATGCAGTGTTTTATGCATTTGAAAATGAGAAGAAAATGCACACAAGTGCATTATTCTACTTTCCTTAAATGATCTCAAATGGTTTAATACCCACTATGCCACATTTATACTGGAGTCTATTACTTTGGTAAAAAGACAGATGTCTGTCCTGAAGTGGTTCACAGATCAATGTCTTCAAGTATGGAGGTGTCCAGCTCAATTCTACTTTCACTGTACTGTCTTCAAAAGGATTACAGAAATGCAGGGAAGTGTTATAAACTGGACAAATATAAATTACGTATCATATAAAAACCTCATAGAAAGTCAATTTGAAATGAAATAAAATATATGAGTTCAAAAGTATTTGGCAGTCTATTTACAGTCACTTATGAAGGTTTTCAAGAAACAAACAAAACATGTAAAGAACACATCTCTCCTTAATACTCTGCTTTCCTTCCCAAGAGTTTAATGTGATTCTGATTGAAGTTAAATCTTTAAGCTGGAAGAAAATATACAAAATGAACTTTCAAGTTTTAATTGCACCTAATTTGAAGGAGGAAGTCCTTCCAAGTCCTTGAGCCTTGGAAACTTCTTGTTTCCATAGCGCTTGAGACAGATTGGAATATTTTTCTATACACTGTGCCAATGGTTCTCAAATCTGATGCGGCCTTCTAGAACTAGTCAATGATTACTGGATCATAAAAGCTATCAATAAGAATCCTAAGCAGAGTATATTACTGTGTGTAGAGATGGATTTGCAAATATCTGTGCTTTACATGTACAATGGTCTCACGCTCCCACTATGCAAACTTAAAATATGAGCTCCTGTTAATACTCTGAAACCTAAACTTATTCTAAACTTATTCTAAAACCATGTCCTAAAATTGAAAACAGCCCTCAGACCTACGTAGCACCCACTCCTCTCAGTTGATACTCTTTCCAAAAGGTGTCTGCAGTAAGATCCTTGCAATCCTTTTTGTTCAGTTGAGGAACAGTAAACTATCTTGGATCCACAGTAGTTGGCTTTCTCCCTTTAGATATCTAAACCCAGCTTCCAAAACTCACCCAGACCAGGTTTTGCCTTTCTTTTTACTGCTAAGAGAAAAAATAAGTATTTATACACTATTCATATGGATTCTTTTAGAAACAATGGCTGTACACATGTCAAGCAACACACTTCAGCACTGGTTTATTATACATTTATTCAGATGCTGCATGTTTACCAAAAAGTTGAGTTTCCATACACTTCTTTTGTTCTGGGTAGCTCAGCAGTGGGTTATTATATCATGACACTTTGCTCAGTATATTTGAAAACAAGCTTCCAAAGTATGCTGAGAGCTACCACGAATCTTAACAGTTTTTACAACAGTGGCCTTGCAGCGTAATTCTTTTTCACTCTACCCAACTGTCATATGCACATACTACAAGAAACTAAAGCCGGTTAGTGGGCAGGATATTTTATAGTTCCATTGTTATGGGTTTATATTTAAGTTTACTTATGCACATATTAAAATGTGAATTAATAATATTCTTCCTTGAAAGTATTTGCTGCAATAAATTAAAACATAACTAGAATCAGTAGCTCAGCGAGAATGCATAGTACTTGTGAAGTGGTAAAACGTCTGAGGAATTTTTCCATCCATTTTCTTTTGGATAGAACACCATTTGTGAATTTATCTTGTGGTGTCTCTTTTTTCATAGCTCTTTGTCACTCAGACTGTATACTTTCTATCTCCAGAAAATCCTGTAACAGCACCTGCAAAGTCTTGCTCACAGAAGAACAATCTTATCCTGAATACACACATTTCGACAAAAAAATCTAGGACTGTCATCCAGAGATAATAATAGCATTAGTCATTCCCCCTTAAAACAAGTGTCTGAAGACATTTCTTAGAAGAAGAAATTCTTGCTTTATAGAAAAAATACCAAAAATACTACAAGTATTGAAAAAGACCAAATATTTCAAATGTCCATATCTACTTTAAAAATGACAATTGGATAGAAACATCCTTGTGAAATATTTAGGAAACATGCAGTTTTTGACCTCAGGTTTATCTTATGCAACTCCATGCATGCAAGATCTTTAATGGAGCAACAACTTCTGGTGTGAAGTTGTTTGCACCAGGCAGACCATCCTAATTCAGATGAAAACCATGATGTTACTAAGAGATTTGTGTGCTGCTGGGGCAGAAAAATAAACAATACAGGTTGTGTAAGTTGAGGAAATTAAAATCATGTCTTTTGAAAAAGCCCCTCATGAAAAGAAGTTGTGAAAAAAATCTCAGTTATATGGCACATGGAACATTTATCCTAACTTCCTTTCCAGGTTCCAGGCTCAAAATGCACAAGTTAGTTAATTAGCCACTGCTACTGGTGCTTTTTGTAATAAATCGTAAGAGGATCCATCAATCCTGCATGGTAAACATACTTCGTATACTGAGATTTTTTTTTTATTATTATTTCTTCTAACTTTTTAGTGATCCATTATGTAGCTATCCCGATTTTCAAGAAAGACAAAAAGTAAAGAAATATTGTACCACTTGCTGAAACAGATAACCACTACTTTGTGTAAACTGTATTAAACAATAGCTGCAGTATTTAAAGTCATTGCATGCTCAGGCTGATAGCCTCTGGACTGCAATAATATAACACTGGGCCTTGAAACATCCTATGAATCCTACAGCCTTCTTTGTCTCCTCCACCTTTGTTATGGCATTTTACGTGTAAATTTACAAGGAAATTGCAAGTCTAAACTAAGGTAGCCTTTATTTACACTAAAAGCTAATCGATCCAGCTGACTGATGATAGACGCAGCAGAGGGCTAAGTAGAAATGAGAAAACAGACATATTGATAGTCATATATTCTCATATGCAAATTTTATCCTGTAGTATATCTTTTTCATAGCTCTTTGTCACTCAGACTGTATACTTCGTATCTCCAGAAAATCCTGTAACAGCACCTGCAAAGTCTTCTTCGCAGAAGAAACATCAATTCCACCAAACTTGTACATGTGTACAAGTACATAATTCCTGTTCACATATTTTTGTAGTCAAACTTATAGCTGGGTACTATCAATTTCTAGCATGTAAAATATGCCTTTCCAACAATAAAAACATTCCTTACTACAGGAATCTCAATTTCATAATTTAGATTTTTTCTACCCCTCTACAACATGCTCGTTTCTGCTTCCATCTTTGTTCTTCCCAGTGTACAACATTCTTAAACATTTCTGATTTCTGTGTATTCTTACTAAGGAAAAGGTGTTTCAGCATTTCCACTAAATTAGCCTCAGACTAAATTAGTGTGAAGCCTACATACTTTGTATTGCAAAAAAAAAAAAAAAAAGAAGAAAGAAGAACCCCCCTCATAAGTTTTGCATATGATTCTGTTGTCTGTTCTATTAGCTTTTAAACAGTAGCTCAACATACTGGATTGATACTAACTCTAACTTAAATTAGCACGAAAATTTAGATTTATAAACTAACCACATGCAGCAGTCTCCAAAATATTCTGCCAAGATGGAAGCATATCACCTTTAACACAAAGGGGATAATCTAACATTAGAGTATATCTTTTACAGTTTGAAAAATCAATTTTTATTTGCAAATGTGTAATGGAGAAAATCATCATGTTCTTAGCATCTACAGATGTAGGTTCCGTGGACATCTCATAACAGCCTTCCAATACCTGAAGGTGACTACAAGGATGCTGGAGAGGGGCTCTTCATTAGGGACTGTAGTAGTAGGACAAGGGGTAATGGGTTTAAACTTAAACAGTGAAAGTTTAGGTTAGATATAAGGAAGAAGTTCTTTACTGTAAGGGTGGCAAGGCACTGGAACAGGTTGCCCAAGGAAGTGGTGAATGCTCCATCCCTGGCAGTGTTCAAGACCAGGTTGGATAGAGTCTTGGGTGACATGGTCTAGTGTGAGGTGTCCCTGCTCATGGCAGGGGGGTTGGAACTGGATGATCTTAAGGTCCTTTCCAACCCTAACTATTCTATGATTCTATGATTCTGTGTTGTCTTCTTCCCAAATGACATTAAATAATTTTGACATTAATCCAGAAGCTATGAGCCCAGTCCAGATAATGATACATATTTTCAGGCTAAACTCCTCCAAGTTTCTAAGAGAAATGTATTGCTGTTAGCATCCAGAACAACATATTACTGCCTCCTTTGGATTCTCTCTTTGGTTAGTTGTATTTACAAAACAAATCATTCTGTTAATGTTACTTCTTTAATGTTGAAAATGTCATTCCACTGGAAACCAATGTAAATACTGTAGATTCCATTCTTAAATTATTTAGTTAGAGAACATACTATTTTCCTGAAAAATGTCAAAGACATTGCACATACAACCAGATGTGTAGCTTTGTTAAGTTATGTTGATATTTTATGTTATTTATTTATTTTGGCTTAAATACTTTAAAAAGTATAAGGCTGTATATTGCCTCAGTTTTATGTACAAGTAAGCAGTCACAAACAGATTTTGCTGAATTATTCTGTTTAAATTTCTGACAAAGAAATGGGAGCCTTACCTATTTTATTTTGCTAGCCTGATGCAGCATTTATTTGAAACATTTAATTTAATATATCATCTTCCCCCCATCCCCCTTTCCCCCCCATTTAAAGAAGAACTCTTTTTCTACATAGAATCATAGAATAGTTAGGGTTGGAAAGGACCTTAAGATCATCTAGTTCCAAACCCCCTGCCATGAGCAGGGACACCACACACCAAACTACGTAGCCAAGGCTCTGTCCAGCCTGGCCTTAAACGCCACCAGGGTTAGAGCATTCACAACTTCCTTGGGCAACCTATTCCAGTGCCTCACCACCCTCACTGTGAAGAACTTCTTCCTTATATCTAACCTGAAGTTCTCCTGTTTAAGTTTAAAGCCATTACCCCTTGTCCTACCACTAGAGTCCCTAATGAAGAGTCCCTCCCCAGCATCCTTGTAGGCCCCCTTCAGATATTGGAAGGCTGCTATAAGGTCTCCACGCAGCCTTCTCTTCTCCAGGCTGAACAGCCCCAACTTTCTCAGCCTGTCTTCATACGGGAGGTGCTCCAGTCCTCTTATCATCCTCGTGGCCCTCCTCTGGACTTGCTCCAACAGCTCCATGTCCTTTTTATGTTGAGGACACCAGAACTGGACACAATACTCCAAGTGAGGTCTCACAAGAGCAGAGTAGAGGGGCAGGATCACCTCCTTTGACCTGCTGGTCATGCTTCTTTTGATGCAGCCCAGGATACGGTTGGCTTTCTGGGCTGCAAGCACACACTGCCTGCTCATGTCGAATTTCTCATCCATGATTTCATCGTCCTCTGAAAGGGTGCTCTGCTGAGTTACATTCAACTTGTCTGCCTGGAATCTGGCTTCTTTCCTGCAAAGCTGCTTTCTGTCTGGTTCTCAGCCTTTCCTCTTGCATGGCATTATTCTGTCCCAGATGCAAGATTTTACATTTGTTTTTGCTGAACTATATGTTTCTTTCTCCCCATCTCGCCAGCCTATTTGATCCCTTTGAATACCAGCCATACTCTGCAGTGTTATCAGTGCCTTCTCCCAACTTAGCATGATCTGCAGATTTACTGATGGTGTGTTTGGTCTTATCTTCCAGACCATTCATTCAGATGATAACAGTTTGAAGGCTGTCACTACTTGCCACCAACTGCATAACACATCTTTGAGCCCAGTGGTCCAGCCAGCTTTCTACCCAGCATGCAGTTCACATCTCACCAATCTGGATGTAATAATACTATGGGGGACCATGCTGAAAGCCTTGCTTAAATCACAATAAAGAGTATCCACTGCTCTCCCCTTGTTCACTGAGCCAGTCACCTCATCATATGAAGCTACCACATAGATTCAGACTTGATTTGGCCTAGGTAAATCCATATTGGCTATTCTAAATCACCTTCATGTCCTTTGCTGGCTCAGAAATGAATTACAGGATGATTTTTCTGAAATTAATCTTCCCAGGGACTGAGGTTACTCCCATAATTCCCCTAAACCTTCTTATTGCCCTTCTTGAAGAGGTGGTGATATTTTCCTTTTTCAAGTCTTCAGGTACCTGCCTGGTTATTATAGCCCTTCAGAAAGAATAGACATGGGTGTTGCAATGACAATGGCCAGCTCCCTTAGCATCCTCAGATATACACATCTGGTCTCAAATCCAGTTAGTTTAAGTAGTCTCTAAATCAGTCTTCCTCTGCCTGGGGGTAATGTTTCCTTCTCACAGACTCTGGAAACAGCTCAGGACCTGAAAGGTTTTCACTCAGAGACCTTACCACATCCTAACTAGGAAAAATATTTTGCTGTGAATCAAAAGCCAAGTAATAATATTATCTAAAACCATTTCAGCAAGGGGCTCCATTTAGGTTTTCCTCTTCGTTAGGTGCCTCACAGGAGATGTACTGACACAACCATTCTTCACCTCTGTTCTTTTTCAAGTGATTGCATTAGCAGTGCTGTGGTTAGTCTGTGCTTGTTACTGTGCTTTATAGAATACTACTACTTGGTTTGTAAGCAAAACGTTAGGACTTTATTTCAGGTTGGCTGAAATATGGGAATATAGAGGTAAAACACTTTATTTGAGATGGTATCTTTGGGTTCACTGTTAGGAAATTAAATACATAGATAGACAGTAATGCATCTGTAAGCTTTATGTAGAGATACTCATAAAATGTGATTTTTTTTTACAAAACCATTTCTTATAGTACTTCTGGTATGCTGTTTGTCTAGACTATGAATATCTTCTCTGGCTCACTCTGTCTATGTTAAGGTAAAAGTGATTAGTCTACAGAAGAAGGTATTTCACATACTGTAGAAAAATATTCAAGAACATTATTGATTACACAAAGTTGAGCCATCCATGCAATGGATCTCTTACTTTGAAAATCCTTATTTTACACTTCAAATACACAGATACCATAGTCTCAAAGCCATTACACTTATTCACTGAAACTGAGTGAGCAGCAGCAGGGATGACAGATGAGATAAACATCTCTGAGACACAGTATTTGCCTGAATACCTACATTACTGGGATCCAGGAGATCTTGCCTCACACACAATAAAAATACTTGTGTATTATCAGATCAGGAGTAATTTGACTCAAATTCAGCCTCTCTGAGCTCCTGCTGACTTTTTACTGGTGTGTTTAAATCTTAATGGAGGAAAGAAAAATACAGGTTGGTGTACCACCTGGAAAAGATAGATGACCCCTGCTCTGAGGGGTGAAGACATAAAAAGAAGGAAGTCTGCAGCATAATACAGTCACATTTTCTACCTGTCTCGGAGAGCTATATCTGCAGCAAACATTCATTTTGACACATTTCATATGACTTTTTCAGGTAGGAAATTCAGTTTGTCAAATGACAGCCACTTTCGCTGCTGACATAGTTTTATTCACCCTCCTTAAATGCTCAGTAAAGAGTTGAAGGTTTGTCAGTTAAATATATGACATTATTATGACTCTTGGTGACATGTGCAGTGACATGACTTACCTAGGTAGGTAAAAGTCATCTGTCTGCCAAGGATGGGAAGCAACACAATGTTCATTCCACTGCTGGTCTTGCCTCTCCTTAATGGATATTTTTGCACTGGTTGTACCAGTGATATGCTTTTGCACCTTTTATGCAGCTCTCATTCAGGTCATGTGATAGCATTGTGAGGCACCATAATGCTATCCTGCAGAAAAAAAAGAGGTGTAATTACTCTACTATATATCCACCTTAAAAATTCCAACCTTATCTGGCCTGTACTTATTAAAACAGAATTCTCAGAGACAGCAAGGTCAGACTTCTTCCTCCAATGCCAATGTTTTAACACTTAAACCCTAGAAGAAAAACTTCAGCTGAGATGTTAAAGTATCTCTAAATACTGAGTTTATTGTGGGTGTGCATATCCCAAGGATAGTTTTGAGAATGTAAAGAATTTCTATTAGGAAAATACTACCCTAAATACTAAGAGAAAACCCTAACCTAAAGAATAAATATTTCCCCTATAAATGCAATAGAATATTTGATATGCTTACAGCCATGAGAAATCAAATGGTCTTTTTTGGTTAACACTATCTGATAGATGCCATTAAAGTAATTAGAAAACTTGAGCTGATTCACACAGAAGGTAAAAGTAACTTCTGTGCAGTAATGGAAAAACGGTTAAAGGGTTCTGAAATTAACTTCTAGAAAAGGGAGAATCATATCTGCAGTAAATCTGCATGTTTATTGAGGATATCATTAATGACTTTGGAAGTGCATTACTTACTACTTTTAACCGTCCTTTGGTGTAAAGTGCAATGGTAAAGATCTGAAACCATACATAAACATTGTGATGCTCAGCACTGAAATATCTATAAGTTATGCTTTTCTCAGCAAGGATGGACTTCATAATCTTTATTCTCAACTGAAAAGAGAGAGGCGCCTAAGCATGGGACTCACTTTAGGCAGAATACAAAGTAGAAGGGGAAATGTTCCCACATATTGGACTTTCACCTGCATTTAAACATGTATCTCTAGATTCTAATTAGGCAGTAAAGGAAAAAGTTGCAGCATCTGCTTTCTAGACAATAGTAGGACAATTGTAACACTGTAGATTTCATAGATTGATACTGACTCATGTTTTGATACAGTTTTTAAATTTCAATTTGCTTTAAAATGAAGAGAAAGGTTAGAGAGAAATTTAATAGGTACACTGAAGAGAGCATTTGCATTTAGATATCAGAAATATTTTCAAACATTTACAAATATTTTAATTCTTTTCTAACATAAATGTTTGTCAAAATGTAAAAAGACCACAGTATACCACACAGTCAACACACGTTTACATTTTTTAAACTAAATGGTGTAGTAGATATACAACATGATGTCTAGTGTACTTTCATTTGAACAATGCCCTTTAGCAACACTTGGCAGCAGCTACATAAAAGACAGAAAGATATATGGTAACTTCTTTCAGAGTGATTAAACAGCTTTCCATTAGGTAAATACGAGTGTATTCTGAGTATGGATCAATCAACTCAGAAGTGGTATCTTGAAACATAAAAGGAAGTAAAAGCCTATTTTACTATTACACTGTTTCTATTTATGCAAGGCAAAGCAAATGCCAAAGACAATATGAGGGGGAGGCCTTTTGATCTAAATAATCTGTAATAATAATAATATGAATCAAGAATGTTTTAAAATGATTATTTGGTCATGAATACTGTTGATTCACAGAAAAGATATGTACCAGATATTCTGGGAAGGGGTACATAATGTGCTATAGCACAGGGACCTTGTATAATTTGAGGAATAGAACCAGTTATGCACAAGGTCAAGTGTGAAACTGATTTGTTGTTCAGAATTATTTTCTGAATTTCATCTCTCAAGATACAGTTAACTAGCAATTTAATAAATTCTACTGAAATATTTGGAATATGTTAAGTAGAACCAGGTGGTAAACATCATACAACAACTGACTGCTCTTGATTATACCCCGTTTTATTTCTCTCTCTCTCCCAAATTAGAAAAATAAGACCACGTGTTTCACCTTTTCCTTTTGTCGCATAGAAAAGTATTCCATGATTTTTTACAGCTTTTTTCTGTGTAGGCTGAATCCCTGAATTTTCAAGTTAATCAATGCATATAGATCTTAAGGTTATTTACCCTTACAGCTACGAGGTAATTCAACCACATATAGTACTTAATGTTAGTCTTTTTTACTGTGCTACAAATGTACTTTCTGGACAGGTGGATATAACTTTATTTGCAGGCACATGAAAACAACATCAAAAATATTAATAAATTGTGAAAGTGCCTTTGACCTTCAAGCTCAATAAATTATGAAAGTGCCTTTCACCTTCAAGGTCAATAAATTATGAAAGTGCCTTTCACCTTCAAGGTCAATGATACATGTTAAAAACTACAGTAAAAGACTACTGGAGCTGCAAAGAAAAACACTCAAGTTGGAATAGATTAGAATGTAAGTAATATCTGTAATCTTTATTTGTGCTCTTGTGCATTACCAGTATAATACAGATTTTAATCAGATGCTTATGTACTGTTTTGTCCATGAGACCCTTACATCATTCAGCACACATGATTAATTGTATTCAGTAAATAAGTAGCTATTCAATATTTCGGTTTTTTCATCATTATTCACTACGTTGCCTTAGGCGACTATTCAAATGCTGCGAGGAAGACAGAATTATTAATTTCTTCTTTTTTTTTTTTGATGGCAGTGATCATTATAACATCTAATGCTTCACAAATAGTCATTAATTTACTTTCACAGAACTCCTGTGAAGTAAGAGGGTATTATTCCTGTTTAATAGGTGGGGAGGTGAGGCACAGAGATATCGATGACTGAAGCTTATGAAAATTTTGGGATTTCTAAGATCTGTTTTCTTAAAAGGATGTCAAGTTTTGTAAAATTTCATTAACTCAAAATATAAATACCACTAACTTCAGATGCAGTGAGAGCTGTACACTGCTGGAAAAACAGATTCTAAGGCTAGGCATCAACCAAGGAAATACAGGTGTCTATACTGCAAATGACAATAGTTGAATTAATTACCCCGACTCCTTTTCTAGTTGGTGGAGAGTTAAGGTTTAACTCATCTCATCTTGAAATAAGTCAGGTAAGTCAAATGTTACAAGTGTCTCCATCAAAGACAGAGTTCCTTTGTAAATCAGCTCAGATGAATATGTCTAGATGTGAGATGAACACAACTAAGTGACATGAAACCCTCTACAATAATTCTGACTGTGATGAGATGGGAAGAAATACACACTGAAAATGTTATCCTCTCAGTGACTTGCTAAGCTCTGTCTATACTATACAGTTTCTCAGGAAGGGCATGAGAAAGAAGATTCAAGTGATTTAGCCATAATACCTACTTTTATCCACTCTTTAAACTTCAGTATTCACATCCCAATCTCTTAAAAAAAAAAAAAAAAAGAAAAGAAAAGAAAGAAAGAAATAGACAGATTTCTACAGGCAACAGTTTCTACATAAATATACCACTTGATAGTATGTACTCCATCTCAGCATAAACAATTCATTATCTCTTGTAGTCTCCAATAGATCAAGGGCCTGTATAGAGAGCCCCATCATCACCTTATTGTCATATCCTAGTTCATCTTAATGTTCATTCTTATTACCTCTCTTATTCTAATACCTTATAGAATCATGGTTTTGTATTATTACCCTGTACATTCACTTCCTTTTGTCTAATGAACAAAGAACACTGACAGACTACATACCTTCCATATGCTAAGATTCTTCACCTTATACAATAGTTACCTGTAATCAATAGCGATAGGTAAGTAATTCACAATGCTAAATTACAGCAAAATTTATAACGATAGAATGAATTAAGTAGTTCCGTAAAAGGATTTAATTAATTTTGCTGCTAAGCTTAAAAAATTAAGGTTGTGACTGTGCTGATACTTTCTCATAACTTAAACAAATGGGGTAGCTTTTCATGGTAAGAAACATCTCCTTGTTTTCATGGTTCCTCATGTAAAACTAGCTCTGTAAAAAAGCTTCAAAAAATGATTCAAAATAATCTACAAATGAATCTTTAAATTCAACGTAAATTTTAATTCAATAAAATCTGTAACTCCATGGGATCAAAGACTTTTTAGTTTGCTTACTTCTAAGAATTAGATTTCTAATTTTATGGTTTATATTCAATTAAGCAGGTTGCAATGTATAGTTCTACAAGCCTTTTGTTATATCTGAAATTTGAAACCGAAAGTGTAGTCTAAATGTTATTGAATCTAGTTGCAAAATCTAACCAACCTAGTCATTGTTTGAAATTCACTGTTATATTTACCGTATGGTGTTGATTTCTACCTGTCTACCATGACTTGCCAATTAATGAAATTAATAGAGCAATCAAGAATTACATTTCTTATATTGAAAAGCAATTTTTAGGGTGGCCACTTGTGCTGATTTTGCCTGGGATTTAATTTTCTTCATAGTATGTAGTATGTGGCTACGTTTGGATTTATGCTGAATACAGCGTTGATAATTCAGGGGTGTTCTAGCTACTGCTAAGCAGTGTTTACACAGAGTCAAGGCCTTTCCTGCTCCTCACCCCACCCCACCAGTGAGTAGTCTAGGGGTACAGAAGAAGTTGGGAGGGGACACAGCCAGGACAGCTGACCCAACTGACCAAAGGGATCTCCCATACCATATGATGTCATGCATTCTTCCATTCTTCAGGGGGAAGAAGGAAGGCAGGAACGTTCAGAGTGATTGCATTTGTCTTCCAAAGTAACAGCTAAGTGTGATGGAGCCCTGCTTTCCTGGAGATGGCTGAATACCTTCCTG
>NW_009935263.1:7274-8022 GCF_000696875.1 Nestor notabilis | reverse complement strand
ATGAAAAGTGGTGAACGAATTCCTTGTTTTGCTTTGCTTGTGTGTGCAGCTTTTGCTTTACTTATTAAACTGTCTTTATCTCAACCCATGAGTTTTCTCACTTTTACTCTCTTGATTCTCTCTCTCATCCCACCAGGAAGGGTGAGAGGAGGGGGGAGCAGCTGTGTTGTGCTTAGTTGCCCGCTGGGGTTAAAGCGTGACACCATGAATGACGGATGTGATTCTCTTTTTTCCAGACCAGTGCATCCCATTCCTTCTTTTTTAATTTACAGTTTTGAGAAAATACCTCTCATGCTAAAAATTGGAACACATCTGCTGAAGGCTTAATGATCAAGATCCCTTGATGTACAAATAAGCAAAGTGTATGATCACTCACTAATGCAGAGAGCTGAGACAATATTGAGTCTTGTCATGAAGTTAACAGTTCCAGCTGTGAATAGTAAATGGAAACATTTTCCTTTGTTCTGGATTTTATGTTCTGAAATCTTCCCCAGGACACATTTATCTTTGATATTGGATTCCAATTATTAATTCCAGCAAAAGTATTGGAAAATGAAAATTTAACAAAGCAAAGAGCCTTAAGAAATTTAGTGGCTTACATAAATACAGATAAATGACATATAAATTCAATCCAAATATTCTTTCAAATGCTTTATTAAAACAAATATTTAACACTTCAAAACAGACAGGGTTGTGTATTTGGAATATGAAATAGATTAATGAAGACATAAATAATCTAGGTGTGCTT
>NW_009935263.1:0-7243 GCF_000696875.1 Nestor notabilis | reverse complement strand
AAGTGGGGGTGGCCTCCCCCCCCCCCCCCCCCCCGAAATACCGAGTAAGTATAAAAAAATATTCACCCTAAAGCAGAAAAATAAAAGATGTTTTTGTACACTGAAATGTTTAGGAATATCATCTAATCTGAGGGTGAATATACTTAAGACTACTCCCTAGATATGCAGAAATACTTTGTCTGAATTAGTTCTATTATGCTTTAGTATTTCATTGACTCATTGTCAGTTAAATAAGAGACCAACAAAGTGTGCACTTCAAGAACACAGAGAAGCAACTAGCCTTGCTGTATTAGCGACTAATATGTAGATGATGGTAAAAAACTGGTGAAAGATTATCAGACATTCAAAAGACATTGCCAACTTAAAACAGTGTTTTTCCTTCTAGAACTAAAGAACATCATGAACACTTCTCCACAGACTTTAGACAATGTCAAACTTGTTTTGCTTTGATAATTTACACTCTTTTATTCAGATATGAATAATAAAATTAACTTGGGAGACTAAATGGCTTTAGTATCAGTTTAGACTTGAGCTGAAAGGAAGTGTGACTAGCTGACAAGAAGTTACTTGTATTTAGAACTACTACTTGGGGTAAAACACAGTCTGATGCTAATCAAATATCACAGTGAAATGTCAGTTCTCCCAAGAGAGATCCACTATTTCTATATTCTTTACTGAGGCTGTCAATCTCTTAATCAGTCTACTTTGATTTTCATATGATCATAACTAAAGCAATACTTTATCCTACTTTTTATATTATGAAAGAAAACCTATCATTTTCTCAAATTATAGTTTTAATTCTATTAACATTTGATAAATTAATTCATTGCTCACAGACAACAACAAACAACAGTCAAATCGGTAACATAGCAGCTAGGTGCATGCATTGGTGGATATCGGAAATAGTGTTCTGATGTGTCTAATCAGTTACTGAAGGGAAAAGCAGTGTGAGACTACACTAGAGGTGTAATTATAGGCTGCAACAGTTGTATCAGAATTTAGAGCACGTAATTTTTGGACTATAGTGCTGTACATTTGTGAATGATCAGAAAAACAGTAGTGAGTATGAGGACAGTGGAAATTCTAAAGAAGTATTTGATACGCGTTCGCATTTCACACCAATCTGACATATTACATGGTGAAGTCTCACAAATCTACCCAAAGCATTAAGAAACATAAAAGGAATATGAATTCAGCTATATCTGTAATAGGAAACTCAAAATTCCACATATATATCTACTCATGGTGCCTCAACAAATATTTGGAACATACTGTTTTCAGAAAACTATGTGGAAGGTTCAGGCCTTGTCCAAAGGTAATTTATAGTATCTACAATAACACCTATTGATCACCAGAGGTTATGTTTAAGATAACAACAGGAACAATAAAAGTTTCTCAATACAGTAAGGTTATTTAGACTTTTAGTAACAATTTATATTAGAGCTGTTTGTATAAATCCCTTAAAGACCTTAAAATAATCCAGCTTTACACTATGAGTGTTTTAATAGTAATTTGAGTACATCAAATAGTCATGAGTGGATGGTTTATACACTAGGTGGTTGACATAGGAACCAGGAGGGAAAGACAAGTTAAACACCATCTCACTAATACTGCTATTTTAAAGGCAGGAAGGTAAAATGAACTAACAGAAAGAATGGCAGAGCCTTAAATCCCGGTCATTTTCTTTGAACCATTCAGAAGGTTAAGGCAGAAATGTAATAACTTCTTTTTCATAAGGATGAAAACAAAATCTCTACAAATATTCATGACAGGCACTTCTGAGTACAGCATAGATTTTGGTGTTACAATTTTGGTGCCACATGTATTTTAAATCCAAACTGCACCTTGAACAGGACTTAGGAGTTCTGAATCTTAACTGAGAATCAGATTTTGCTTGCATAGGTTTGGTTTATAACTTACAATTTTGTAACACTGCCTACAGACTCTGACTAAACAAAAAAAAACAAACCAGCTTTTAGTCTGTAACATTACAGTTAAAACAATATAACCTTCTCATTGTAATAATTGTATAGGTCATTCTCATGTGGGAAGATAATATATATACAGTTATTAAGTACTTTTACCTCTGTTTTACTTCACTGTGAGAATGGTGAGACACTGGAAAAGGTTGCCCAGAAAAGCTGTGTCTGTCCCACCTCTGGAAATGTTCAAGGCCAGGTTGGACACAGAGGCTTTGAGCAACCCGGTCTAGTGGAAGGTGTCCCTGTCCATGGCAGGGGGGTTGGAACTACGTGATCTTTAATGTCCCTTTCAACCCAAACCACCTGATTACTACATCCACAGCAGATTTTGTATTGATTGTGGCTAATTTGATTTAATTGTATTGTTTCTCTATGTATGTGTCTGCTATTGTAATAAAAAATAATTAAACCCCCCCCCCAACATTTGGGCCAACAAGAAATCCTTGTGTTTGGCTGCCATAAGCATTATGAAGACTGTTGATCCAGGACTTTTGCTGGAAACAAGAAGATAAGGTTTCTTTCAAACCATTAGTCAAGGTTAGGCACAACAGATGCATTTCAGGGTGTCCATGAATTCCTAACTCAAAGAAAGAACCGAATTCAAATAAACACTGTGGCTCACCAGTAGAATTAACTATAAATATTTCTGATCCAAAAGAAGATTCAGACTAGTATTTAAATGTATTCATTATTGGCAATACAAAGCTGAACTTTAATGACATGGTGCTGATTTATTCCCATTGAGCGTCTGGCTTATAACACAAGAATTTTGACAACTTTGCATATATGAAGAGACTGTGTCCTGAAGATCTTACACTAGAAAGATAAAACAACGTCATGAGTATCATAGAAAAAAAAAGTAAACAAAAGAAAACAAAACTTTTATTTTTCAGAAGTCTGTTCCTGGATGAGGTAAAAATCAATAATTTAGCAGTACCCAATTCAAATACTGGGTTTAGGCAATTCTTGTCTTTTAGAGTTACCAGGTCTTTTACCATCAATATGATACCATCAGTATACAGGACTTACAGATGTGACATGCACTAAATTTTTGCAGTATCTTTGACGTATTTGAAGCATCTCTGGTTTTCACTTATGTAAAATTCTTTGTAGGGATTACTAGATTTTATTATAATTTTTCTCACTGAAGATGGGTACTTCAGCCAAAGAATTGCTGGTCAAAACTGCAGGCAAATATACTAAATTAGACATTTACTTTAAAATTACTCACCAAGAAAGTGCAGAAGCATTGGTCCTTTTCTTCTTCAAATTCTATTACTCCACAGGGAGCATTCTAATGGATTATTCAATGGCTTCCCTTTCTATTTTTCCAGCCCAACTGGGTTGAACACCATTATGTAACGCTAACACAGTTGTATTTCTTTGCATGAAGAAATGGTTCTCGATCTTTGTTCGGAATTTGTTTTTTTCCTTTCCTTATCAATTTACGTCATTATCCTGCCATCTGTAAATAATTGAGTAAAATAACTCAAGCACACGTGTTTTCTAGAAAAAAGCCTTTATTGTGCAGTTCAATATTCTTTTAAATGTCTTATAATAAGGCATTTTCAGGTGTTGAAAAAGATTGACTACACCAAGGAAAGAAAAATTCAACACCTTTTACTACATTTTGCACAAATTTTTTTCAAAAAGTTAATATAATAGTGAGATATGTAGCATATAAAAATGAAAAGTTGGGAAATATCAGACTGTAATTTTTGCTTCTCTAATATGCAAGTATTAATTACAATGGTCTCATAATCATTCTACCCTCCAGTTGTTTTTTTTATTCTTGGTGCAGACAGTGAAAAGAAGGTTCAAGAATAGTGTTAAAGGAAAAATGTTTAAGAATATTCTATGTTCAAGTTCGGATCATATCATGCTAGTACTACCAGATGCAATCTAGCATATTCAGGATAGCCAAGAGCTTCTAGTGCCCTAAGTGACACTTTATTTCATGGGGGTTTCTCATCCCTTTGACTACTTTTAAAAATAAACTGCTGATATACCAATATGAATATATTTATTAATGCCCTGATCTTGAGAATTATATATTTGCATATTTAGCTGTACTTGTTCACTCAGCATAGCCCTGTGTATGCAATCCTACAACAAGAATTAAGCTACAGGGAACTAAGGCCATCTTTTGCAGTGCCCCTAGGCAAAGATGGTCTACACGGAATCAATGAAATTGAAAAGCAACAAATGCCAATATCTCAACTGAATACATTCCATGAAGTCCACGATAAAACTCTTCAAAAGGTTTCTACAGGTTACAAAATACTCTGTAAGTATCCAAAAATGTTGTATGATTTGTAAAGGTAATAAGCATACAATCAGATTCATAACCAGAAATTAGTTGGTTCCCTTCTTGCTGAAAAGGAAGAACTGATTGAACTGATTTAATGTGAGTCAGTCTTACTTTCTGACTTCCTAAATCAGTATCAAGGTTTCAGAACCATCCATCAAAAAGAAGTGTGATCCTCTGAGATGTTTTGTTGGTCTCAATAAATTTGCTTACAGATTCAAACTGTTTGCCAAGGGGGACCAAATTAGCTATGGCTGGCTTGCAACAGATGAGGACCTGACAGATAAATTTTGAAGAACTAAAGGCAGGTGTTTCACTACTTCTGCAAATAAAACAACAAAAAAAAAACCCAAGCAACAGACCAAACCAAACAACCTTAAGGTTAAATCTGTGTTAATGCATACAATTCAAACGTATCTCTTTTGTTTACTTTCATCTACTTGTGATTCATAACCATTGTCCCCTTTCTGAAAGTAATTAGTTGACCAAGTCAATTGATCACTTGTATTATGTTCTCCTCTTCATATCATAGTAACAATCAAGGTTAGGTTTACACTAAAAATGTGAAACATATGCTGGATTTCTCCTTGTACCTGACAGATACCAAGCCACCACAAAGGTTCCCTAACTATGAATCCTTAGGCTAGTGTGAAACATTGTCCACTATGAAGGGAGGAGAACAAAAGAATACAGCTAGGAGTCAGGGCCCTCAAATGACAAAAGAGTGCTCTGGACTCCAGTCATTTCTTGTGACTAAGCCATCCTTCTTCTAAAGCTTTTCTGTATATTTTAGTTTGTGGGGTCATGTAAAGTGCATGGAATTACATTGCCTACATAAGCAGTACATTAATAATAGCCGTCAGCAAGCAGCATATATTGCTGAAGCTTGTTCTATTCTACAAAAGCCAGTTTATTTTTTGCAGAACTGTTGAAGGAGATGGAGCAGACTAGGCTATGGGGTTCAGGAGGAGAAGGATTTTTCTTTTTTAATTGTAAAATGTTTGATGTATTATCTGAAGAAATCTTACACATTTAGTTCAGATCAAAATAGGCATAAAGGCTTGTGGACAAAAATTGACTAAGGCAATGCAAAGAACATGAACGGTAATGTTTTAAGATGAAGTGTCATACACTGCCACACGAGTCAGAATCAGCTCTTGTCTTATTAAACATCTTCATTAACAATCTGAAAGTGAGAGTAAACAGCATATTAATGAAGCTTGCGATTGGAAGCGTAGTGAGGATCCATGAGAAAGAATGCAAATGTAACTAGAAAGGTACAGAAGCATTAGAAGAAAAAACTTGGAAAAAACTGCCAAAGTTTAATTGGAAAAAATCTAAAATAGATGTTCTGTAGGAAGATGACACATGTCTGATAATAATAACATTAAAACAAAAAGAGATAGTTAAAAATTCCAGTATGATTAAAGATGGTCAGAAAATTTCCACTGAATTGATTTTTTTCTTTAGATGTGTTGAATTGTTGATTCTATGACTGTCCTGGGAAGAAATGTTTTTCAGCATCTTTTTGCTTCATACATCTTTCAGAATTATTGAAATATCCTATTTTGACCTTTTACATGCATTCAAAAAGATTAGTTTTCTGTGTAAAAATGATAGTTAATTATAGCTGGCTTGTCATTTAGAAAGCTAAAATTGCAACATTTGGAAAATGTCAAAATGAAATATTTCAACTGACTTAAACCAATGTGGGGGAGGGGGAGTTATTGGTTCATTATTTTTTTATTTTAATTATTTGACTCCTAAAAAAGAAAACATTTAACTTTTGAAAATTTTCTGGGAGTGTTGGCATTTCTCCTCCAGCTCTAAATGTGATATTTAAGTGGGAAAAATAATCCAAGGTCAATGCAGTTTTTGGTATTATATGGCAAAATGTCAAGTAATCAATCATGAAAGTATTAGTTACTGTCTATCAGGTCTGTTATGATTGTGTCTAGAATACTTTATACATTTCTCAGTGTCTTGGTACCTGATTGGAAAGGGAAGTGAGAGAAAAGGAACCAAATAAATGGAGATCAGAGAAGAGCAACCAACATGGTTAGGTTGCTTAAGAAATTAATTTAAGAAGAAAGGTCACAAACACCTAAATATTCAAGGTTTGACTAACAATATGCATAGCTTGGCAGCAAACTATAAAATTATAAATAGAAACACTTATTAATACAATTGCCTAATTAACCTATGGGACACCCTATAACAAGATACAATTGATGTTAGATGCCTTAAAGAAAAAGGAAAAAAGCCCAACATTTCTTAAACAATATTTACACCACCAACCACAGAAAACATATTAAAAGCAAAAGATAAGAAGACTGTAGAATTTCTTTATGTGAGTTGTAAATAAACGTCTAAACAAAATTTTCTCACTCCAAAGCCTGGAACATCTCTAAGTATCTGGTCCTGGCTAATGGCAGGAAAAGTATGTTGGACTAGATGTTGGGAAATGTCTCTGTTTCTGCAAAACTGAAGAGAAACATTGCAATAGATATGAATAGGCACTGTAATGAACAGACGGTATAATGACTATAGTGATGGAGGACAAGGTTTTGTGTAAATCCATAAAGGAAAAATACAGGCTTAGTCAGTCAACAGGAACTCCTAAGGCTCAGGACTACCTTAGGCTCAGTTTTACAAATTATCAGTGAGCTACATAGTGTAACAGCGTGGAGGTGTGCAAAAGAGTCTAGATGTTTCCCTGTTTACTTTACCACTTCCAGATATATAGACCCGTGTTATTCCTTGTGACGTTAATAACCATGAGCCTTCTTTTGAAAGGAAGTCCTCAGAACATAATTACCTTTCAATGATGAAAGCTTACTTACCATTCCCTTGTGGTTACAATGAGCTAGAATGTAACCTGTGAATTGGAAAACCTCCCTTCCCATTTCCTCCTTATCTACTAGTTAAATAGGTTTATTTTCTTTTTTCTCTC
>NW_009935262.1:116392-119914 GCF_000696875.1 Nestor notabilis | reverse complement strand
CACGGACAAAGATGTTGAACAACACAGGTCCACCTTCTGTAAGCTTCTTCTATGTTTCCTCAGCAGCTCCTTATCCATCCATGGAGGTCTCCTGGCCCTCCTGCCACACTTCCTTTTAGTCGGGACGCAACGCTCCTGAGCCTGTAGCAGGTGATCCTTGAATATCAACCAAATTATATTGAATAAACAGTGTATCTGACTTGCTTATGGGGGTGACTTTAATACAGTCCCTCAATTTTTCCTGTCCTCATTTTCTCACAATGCTCACTTGAAGTACAGAAGTACTACTATACTAGCTTTTTATACAGAGGGAACTGAAGTATAAAATTGCTCCAGCTTAACCATGGTAACTTAAGAAGTGTGATGTAATGAAATGCTGGTAAAAAGCAGACGTCATGAAGCTTTCCTGTAATGAGATTGTCCTCTACACAGTGTATATACTACTGTAATACCATTTTTTCACTCAATGGTTTTTTTTTTTTTTCTTTTTCTAAATACAGCCTTTTATAATTTCTTAGTATCCAGAATTGAATTACCTGAAGTAGTGTTAGCATTTCTAAACTCATAGAGTTTACAGAATGTGTCTGACTTACTGTGATGAGTAAGTCACTCAACTGCTTGCTCGTCTATTTTCATTTTTGCAATTCAGGACATGATGCAGGTATCACAGGATTTTAAGAAATAACTGCATGGAAAATATTTATTGTTATATCTACTATCAAAAATAATAAATAGTGTAGTGGAATATATCTGTTGTTCCAAATAGCAATACAATTCTTGTTTAAAATACAAATTATTTACAGTCTTAGGGTAACATATCTTTCCCCCTCTCCCCTCACCCCTCATCCAGAAGAAGAACCAAGTAAGAACCAAGCATTTGATGGTTTTACAGTTGAACTGAGACCAAACAGATGTTAATTTTGGAAATGCACACTGGAGATTGAGTTCACTTGTTCATGGGTTGTTTTTTTGTTTTTTTTTGTTTTCTTTTTTCGGTGGGAACAGGAATGCCTTGATTGAAAAATTAATCTCAGAAGTTATGGAACTAATTGAGTGTTATTCACAACCTGTCAGAAATCTTGTTTGCAGATTGTCTGAATTATTTGAGTAGTGTAACACACCTCGTACAAAGACAAATTTAAATAGACTATCTTGGAACATCTGCTACATGAGGTAGAAGAAATGTAAACTGTTTTTTTCCAATTGTCTTAGCAAATAGTAGTTTACGGTAAAGTTTTTTATTGATGAACCACTTGAAACTAAATAAACCTTTCTTATTATAATGTTCCTACTCTTAATTCTGTCTAATAGGAAATGTGAATTATTGTTAAGTTCCAATAAAATATGTGAATTTAAAAGAGGCAGCTCCATGAGGACCAAAGAGAGAAAAAATGACAGTGCAAGCTCTCTAATATCTAAAGAGAATCCCTGTTTAATATCATTCTTTCAGAGGCTCGTAAGGCACGTTTCTGATGCTTATCACCTTGGGCTTTGGACTTTCAGGTGTCCTGAGTTTTGTGGTAGAAAAGCGCTTTTACTATTCCTGACAACAAGTTGTTTGTTACACAGGAGAACACCTAGGCAATGGGTTTTTTTGAGTATTCTTGACACTAATGTTACATATTCTTGTATTTCTGTTCCATTTCCTATGTAATGAATGCTGTCTTATTGCTCAGGTTCTGAAGGGTTTCCCCATTCATGCTGGTTTCTTATTCATACCGCTTTGTTACCCACAAGGGCAATACTTCTAAAGAAGCATGGTTACCATTCTCTGTTGCAGCGATTAGGGAAGCAAGGTGTAACAATTCTCTGTCCTTTTCCCGCTCATAATCCTTATGGCCTGGCAGATGTAATTTTTTTGACATACTGCATGACCAGCAGATGTCAAAAGTTTGCTGTTAGGGAAGACTTTGAGGAACTGTTTCCCAAATACATGTTTCTATTAAATAAAACTCATGCTTTTTAATTTTATTTAAGCTTTAATAGTCACACTGTGTAATACCTTTGGCATACTGCAATCCGTTGATTAAACTTAAATTCATTTGTGCTTATGTCACTTTCACATTGAAGATGATATTATTGTAAGGATAACTTGCTTACAGTACCAGGGCTTTTGATATCTCTTTAAAAAATCATCTTTCCTCCATATAACTTCATGCCAGTTCAGCAAATCTCCTAAGTCTTTGTGCTTTCTTTTATTTCAAAGGCAGTCCATGTACCTGTTCTTACCTCTGCTAGGACAATCAGTTTTTGCCTCTGTGGGACCCACTTTTTATACTACTCCTGCTGTAATCTTCAAAAACAGAATTAAGGTCAACAGCTGTAACTTGAAACTAGGTCCTGAAGGAGTTTCAGGACTGGACTGAGAAGTCAAAGTTTTAGGGTGTGAATATCAAAGAGGCAATTAAAATTGCAAATTGAGATATAAAAAAATAAGCTTTGGGAAGAGATCAGGCTAATGGTTTAGGGAATGAATAGAAGGATAGAAGGTAAAGGAAAAGGGAAGAAGGCTTTGTAACCACTCAAGTGCTGTCTTGGTTGTGTTCTGTTTTTTTGGAGGAACTGTTAACCCTTCATGAGTACCTCTGCAATCTGTTGACAAAATGAGAGCTGTTCTCCCACCAGAACACGTGAAGAAGATGGTGGTAGGAGTTGGGATTTATTCGACCTTCAACTTGCTGCAAGCAGTTTGATCTTTCCTAAATCACAGACAAAACAGTATTGCTCAGTTCCAGCAGCACAGACCTTGACTTGTGCTGGGAGGGTTTCTTAGGTTTCCATTAGCACATAGTGTAACACAGTCAGAGCAAATCCTTTGAGAGGTGCTTAGGTTTTGGTGTCTTTACTATCTGTGCATGTTTTTAGAGCGTTGCTTTGGACACACTGTCATGTCTGTTTCTATGGACAGAGAGCCTCTTGGCAGTGGGAATGAATGAGGTGCAGTCACAGTGTAAGCCAGAGCTTGTAATAGTTGATAATTGAGATATACTTCAGATGTATATTCTTAATCTGTAATGTAGATGTAGACGTATCTCCCATTTTTCCAGTCCTCTTCAGTACCATCTGTATGTCCTAGCTAGTCTGTGTTATTATTGATTACTTGTCTTGCAAATCGGGGCAGCGTTGGCTTACTTTTATAAATCTAAGTACGTTTCTTTGTAATCAGATCATTGCAACTGACCTTGTTTACAGCGAGTTCTGAATTTATAGTTTGCTTTCTTACAGAGTGCTTTCTTAAAATTGATGGGAAAATAGGAAATGAGTGTGTCAGATGCCAGTATACTGATAAGAAAACACATTCCTTTTTTCAAGATAGATTCAGAAGTTCACTTTCAAAATCTTGTCCATCTTGCCTTTGGGGGTAGTCTTCCCAAAAATAGTTAATTTCAATATGGTAGCATATAAACCATGTAAAATTAGAAAGTTCCCAGCTTCATTAGTTGTCACCATTTTTGCACTGAAATTTCAAACTGCATAATCCTCAGTTATTCACATTTGAATAGTTGAAGTGTTAAAATTTTA
>NW_009935262.1:101990-116361 GCF_000696875.1 Nestor notabilis | reverse complement strand
TCCTGCTGATGTTTTATCAGCATTGTCATGCTAAGAAAGTTACTGAAACCAGAACAGTCTTCACAGATCGGTGCTAAGTAGGCCTAGATAAGGAGAACCACACGACTATGGAGAGATCCGATTGCTACTTTGTACAAGTGCTCTGTGGTTTGGTTGTGATAAACTCACAGGCAACTATGTAATAAAGACAGACATGTCAGGTGGTAAATTATGTAAAGAATTGGGCCAAAAGTATCTTAAATTTGGCAGTCAGTATTGTGGATTTTAACTTGATTTTCTGTAAGTCACAGTTTCTCTCAGGTAAAATGGAAATAGTGTGCTACTTCACCTCAGAGGCTTCCTGAATGTTTGTTCATCCTCGTGAAACTTCTAAGCGCCTTACGTTTCAATATTCATGCTTTTTAAAATGCAGGTTTTTATATAGGAAGCAGAATGAGTCTGATGGCAGTTCAAGTTCAGCCTGACGGAGATCTTCTGGGTTTTGATTATCTTCCTGACATGCTGCAAAGGAAGAGGGGAAATCTGTTAGGCTGCACAAAGGGAGGAATTGTTAATAAGATGCAAAAACCCAGTTGTCCTGTATCAGTTCTTAAAGTTAGTGGTTTTTTGCTAGATGTCTTCTAGAGAGACTGAAGGAAACACCTAAACAGTGATCACTGGGAGAGTAATCCATAGGAGCATGACATCTCTACTTCCACTTACACTCTTTGACCTAATGAAACCGTGGAGATGAATTGGTGGTATACCTTTTACACATATGAAAAGACTTACAAAATAGCATGCTTTCATATAACATTGATTGCTTTACTTTAAAGCTAGTATTCACTCACTTTGTTTTGAACTGTGCTGACTTTTATAATATCATGCCAGTTTATGCATGCTGACTAATACATTGGAAACTTTTCTGAACAAGTTTATTCTTATCTTAAGGAGCAGCAGCAACTACTGTATTTTAATTGGGAGCTTGTGAACTTGCCCCCGATAGAAGCAGTTCCATGTTTACTTGAAACTTGTGTTAAGTGGAAGCTGTTGCTGAAATGGGGGAAGTGTCATGTCCTCTTCTTGCTTGGTTGTGTTGGCACTTGTGCTTGTAATGGTGACATGGTGAATCATAGCAGGAAATTTATTTGGCTGAAAATGAATCTATTTTTATTTTCCTAGCTAACTTTCAGATGGATCATTTCCCTGACCTGACTCACCGTGTAGCTGCACAAACAGGAGTGCCAGCACGTGCTGGGATGCATGAGCAGCAGCATGGAAGGGTAGGACAGCTTCCTCTTAGGGGCAGCTCCCACCTTTGCAAGACTAAATTGGTTATAGAATTGCACCTAAAACTTAGTTTAACAGTACAACCAGGCTGCAGCCTGTATTTCAGGATGGATTTTCTTTGAAGTTCATGTTCAGAAAAGGGCCACTGATTTACTCTCTGTGCTAGTCCTAAACGTGATTGAATTAAAAAATGCCACCAGGAGGTTAGCTAGTTCCTATTCCTCTGTATTTATAGTTTTTAAACTAACATCAGTTTTTAACACAATAGTGACTTGGCTAATGTTTGAAACGTTAAGTGGTTCTTTAATCCAAATCATACAGTAGCTTTGTAATCCTCTTGGATTTAGACTTCGAAAGCTGTTTAAAAAGAGTATTTTAACAAAAAAAAGACCCCACCCAAAGCTTATGATAGACTCAGAAGCTAGTGAGTTGCTGGCTTCTGGGTATTACTGAAGATCAAATTTATACTTAGTGCTCTCAGAGTTCAGAATATACATACTGTGTTGGTGGACAATCAGTGAAACTTTAGATGATATTAATTTTTAAGCCTCTTTGAGTTTTCCATAGAGCTTCTGCTGTATTTGATAGAATTCCTGTAAGGGTAGATTTTGGCTGAAATTCATTCTTTGAAAGCCTGCTTCTGGGTTTGTTTGGTTATATACCAAAATTTGGAGAATGATCAAGCTGTTTATGATTTCAACTTGCACGATGAATATTTGAAATGAATTTTTGTTGTAAACATTTGTATTTGGGATCCCTTGGGATGGTTTTCAATCACAGCCAAGATCTTGCACATTTAATTTACACCATGTGCATAGGATTTTATGTGGAACTGCTGTTGGTACAAAGAGCCTTATGTAGGCTGAACTTCTCCCTCACTTGATCCAACCATCCATGCTCCAGAGGAGACAGGGAGTTGCTGTTATGTGCAGCAGTGCGGGCAACCATGCTGATACTAGACCATGCAATAGGTAAATTGCAAGGTGAATGAGTGTCATGTTCTCCAGGCACATACAAACAGCTTGTAGTCTTCCGTTTGCCACAACCACAATGCAAGCTCTCTTTTCTAATAAAAATAACAAACAGACAAACAAAAAGCCACAAAACCAAACTAAACAAATCCAGCTTTTCTTGGGAATCCTTTCTAATGCTTTTCTACAGCAACCTCTCCAAGAAGGTATGTGTAGATATTTTTTAGTCTGCCAAGAGAGAGTTAGGGAAGCAATTATGGTCAAGGTGCATTATTTGTGGTATAATAGCTGTGTAATACATATGTAAAAGCTCAAGTGATGTATTTTTTTTTTTTGTGCCAGCCTCCCAAGTATCAGTATAGTCATTAATATATAATGCTACAAATGTTTAGTGTACTAGTAGTGAGAGATTAAATAATCTGCTGTAGATAGGCAAATAATAATAAATATCAACTTTGATAATAAAAGCTTGACTCACTCAAACAAGGTTGCATTCTAAAAACTTCTAATATTAATAGGTATTTTGCGTGTTTTTGAGGAACATATTTCAATAATTAGACTTAGTCTAACCTAAGAACATGAAGTATGAATTTGTGTTGGTTTCTTGTGATGAATTTTCCTGTAGAAGAGGTAACAAGTTACTACTCCAAAACTGGGTAAAATAGAGGGGAGAAAAAAGGTGTTTTTATTGAGAGGCAACATGAGTGCCAGAGCATTAGTGTCTGGCTGCCCATAGTGTGTCTGACGTTTCTTTACAGAAGGAAAATACCTCTATAATAAAGTGGATAGAAAGTTGCAGGTCTTCATACTCAGTGAAATCATTGTTGCTGGTAAATTGCCTTATAATAGGTGTTTGTATTTTTTGCAGTAAATATGATCCTGCATGAGAGCTTTAACATATTAATAGCCTTTCCTTTCTTGCAGTCCACTTTATTCCCTAAAAGCCATCTGTGGTTGGTAGATCTTGATGTCAGTATGTTTGTAGCTGTAGTGCGGAGGAAAGTTTTATACTGATTAGATGCACAGTTTATAAAAAGGGTGGCTTACCACAATGTCTGTCTTTTGCCAATCAACATATTTAAAAATGCTCCAAATATCTTGTCATCTTTGGAGTTCCTTGAAAATGTTTGTATTTCTTCACTTGGAGTGTGCATATTTTATTTTTTAATACATAAAGCAAGAAATGAATCCATTCATTAACATTTTAATCCTTCCTCAGAGTAGATAAATATTAACAATTACTCTCTACTAAGAAATTCAATGCATCATGATTTAACTAATGTTTGAAGAATACATTATTAAATGTTATTTAGAACATGGCATATAGGAAGAGAATGGTGTTTAAAAATGCACTATCTTAAATACAAATGCTTTTAGTGTACATAAAGCATTACAGAGGCTTAAAATTGGAAAGATAAGACTCAACAAAGCATGTAAAGATAGCAGTTTCCTTAAGTCCTCATCGTGAGAAAAAGGGAGATTTTTTTTTAAATTCTGACTGTATTGATGTGCCTTTTTACCACTGGAATGGTGTGGGCTGCTGTGGAGGCTGGGGTGTGGACCAGGTACTGAGCGCAGTAAAGATCAGAACTTTCTCAGAGTCTGTTGTGAGGATAGTCTACAAGGAAGAATAGCCTTTAAAATGCTGTGCTGAAGAGCACTTTTGTTTCTCAAAGAGAAACGTGCAGTGATAGTTTCAGCTTCTACTGTAGTTAGAGATTCTTTTCCTGGTTTGAAAGTACAAAAATGGAAGAATTAGAATGCTTTACAGATATTTTCCTTTTGGTTCATACTGTATCTGCTGTTGGTTACTTCCTGGCCTAAAAGTCTGTCATTAGTTTTGCTACACCTTTCTCTTGGCCACAGTTATTCTCCGGTCTTGTTTGAAAGAGTTACTGGTAAATGCTACTATTTTGGCATGATTCTAAGGAGCTGTTGGGCTATTCCAGAGTAGAGAGGGATTGATAAAATGGAAAGGATACAGAGATTGCAGACATTTAGAAGATGGGTTGGATAGGCTGGGAATGAAGTAACTATTGCTAGTTACAATAGCATCAAAGAAAAGAAAAATTGAGGAAGTTTAATGTGAGGATAGAATTTCAGGAAAAAAGTACGGAACGGTTACACTGGGGAGACTGGTAATTTTTAGTTACTTGAAAAATCATGAAGTTTCTGGAACAAAGAAAATATCTGTGGTAATGGCAGTAACTTCTGAGATGCTGCAACATGTCCTTGTACTTCATTAATTAGAAATTGAAGTTAAATGAAAAGCATATTTTTTTTTCTTTTTTTTTTTTTTTTTTGGTTTGCTTAAAAAACAATGCTAGTATGTAATTATAAAGAAAAAAATCTTGACAAATTTAATTAATCTCTGGAATGTCCCTGCTCAAATACTACACTGCAAAGTAAAGGAATACAAGAAGGGAATAGGTTTATGTATATTGGTAGCAAGGTGCCCATCATCTGGGGATTTCAGCATTACAAATTGGCAAGGCAACGGTTTAATTTACCAACTAAATAAGATATGGTCATAAAAATCCGTGTTTTAAAGACCAGGGTGTGAAACTTCAACCCAGATATTTCTTTCCATCTCAACATATGGATGTGAAAGCTGGAAGTGCAACAAAGGTACAGACATCTAAATGCTTTTTAAAGCAAATGCCTTAGAAAAATACTATGTATTAAATGGAATGAATTTATAACAGATGCCAAGATTCATTAGACAGCTCAAAAACCCCTTGGCTCTAAAGTTATCCAGAAAAGAAGATGGAATTATCATCTGGAACATATGTTAAGAATGAAGCCAGAGCATCTGTCATGGAAAGCATGCCACTGGGCAGCTGGAGGAACACTCAAAAAGCACCAACTGAAAGAGTCTCTCTCTTGAACAATGCCTAAGGTAAAAAAAAAGAATTGTGGGACATTGCACTGGATGCACAAGGAGTGGCTCAGAGTAGACAGAAACTACACAGGGCTTTTTGGGTTTTATTTTTTTGTTTTCAGTGTGTATAAACTGAAGGTTTTGGATTGTTTTCTGTTAAGGTTGCAGACATTAAGGGATGATTAAAAGTTGAAGGTCAATAAAAGAGTACAATTAAGTACAGTATCTGTCGTGTTTTAATTTCTTTTAGAATTTGTATGTAATTTCTTTAGCTATGAAAGAAAGAAGACTGTAATTAAACAAATCTTCAGATATATACCCATTGATTTGCTTAATCTATAATAAAGCATTCAGGACTCCTTGGATAAAAATCCAGAATTACATTATCCGAGTAACCTGTAGTTAGTGACAGTACTATGGATTTAATTTTCTCTTGGAAATACTTGCTTTTATATTTTTCTACTTTCTGGAGTTTCTGAACTAGCAGATCTTTGCGCTATACTGTCTTTTAACTTGCCCTAGTATTAGCCTCATGTTACAGAGGTTTGTGTTAAAAAGACCTTAGCAGAATCTGAATTTCATAAACGACTTCTAGTTGAAATGTAAGCTTTCAAACTATTACATCAGTCTGTTACTTGATCTTGTGTTATGCAAAACATGTTATTAAAATACAACAATCTGAACTGAGTTTGTCCAGAGTATTCAGAAATGTCTTAGACTTGGTGAGTAGCATTGCTTTGTGTTCTTTTATTTCCGTCATGATCTTCAAGGCGAAAAAAAAAGGCTTCACTTTGTAACACGGAGACAAGTGTGTGTGCGCGCTATGGCTTTTTTTTATTTATTTTTTATTTTTTTATTTGGGTTGCTTGGGTTTTTTCCCCATGTTGGATCATCTCACTGACACCCAACTTAACATGTAGGAATGAATGCTTCCTACAAGAAGTTTGAACAACCCATTCACCTTCCACATGCATTTTATGAGTCTAAGCACTGAAACAAGATTGTTAGTTCCACTTAGCAGGGTAACAAGTTCAGACAAATCAACTATCTCCTTAAACATTTCAAAGGTGTATTGATAGCTGCAGCTTTTCTGTTTCTTCCACTTACAGTATGCTGAGTGTTACAGTGATTGTTTCTTAATGCCTCATAGAGGTGAGAAAGGCTTCCAAATGCAATTTGGCTGCATTTAAAGGCTCGACATTCAGGAAACTTAATTTGTTTTTACTTATCTTTTAAAATATTTTCAGATATTTTTATCCCTTTTACACATTTGGTATTGATGGAACTCGGTTCCTTCTTTCCATGAATTGGAGGTAAGGAGGTATTGTCTGTCCTTCAGAGCCTACATAGTCATGAAGTTTTTACTTGGACAGATTCTGCTTCTGATTTATTGTGTAATTATATCCAGTTAGGGCTGTAGGAAAAACTTTGGTTAATAAAATTTTGTCAGAGGTTGTCCATTCTGCCAAATTTGGAACAGCCTTTGGTTATGTTATATAGAAAAATAAACCCAGCACATCCCTGAGTATTTTCTTTTTCCTTTCCTTCACATGGCCATTTACTCTTTTATGTGCTTGGCAACTGAAATTTCTGTGTATTCCTTTTGTAATATAGTACTTTCAGTAGTATGGAAGACAGGCGTACAAGTTGTGTCTCTGGAAATAAAAGAAGTGAAAAGATACTGTATGGTATACTACTTGAAGTTACATATTGACTAGTGTTTTGAAATACAGTTGTTCTGTGCTCACCGCTAAAGATTTTTGCTGAACAGTATGTAACAATAAAAAATATTCAAGAGCTAAAAATACAGGATTACTACATGCTTTGACCTGTGGTCAGTGAGTTGGCAGGAATAGCCTTATATTGTTTGTTCAAGGTTTGTTTGAAGAGAACAATTATAGGATGATCATTAAAAATATTGACATACTATTTTTCAGGAGCAGAGAATTAAAAACACACCTTGAAGAAAGAGTTGGGTTTTTTTTGTTCTTTTTTTTTTTTTTTTAAGAATTCAGTTCGATTGCATTAAACAAAGGAGGAACACAAAGAAAACATTGTATAAATCTTCATTTGAAAAGTATTGAAGCTTAGTTACTGAGGAAGTGGTTGCTTGTGGAAAATGTGTATTTTTCTGTGTTTTTTCTTTGTAGTGTTTTGAAATAGTTTACTACAAAATCTTAATCTAACAGAATCTTGATCTCTAAGAGAGATCCCTCCATATGGAGGATCTCCAGTAGGATGAAGGGAGATCCTCAGTTGAATTTTGCCAAAGACTGAAGGAAGACTTAGTCTCCCCATTTTGATGCAGAGACAAAAGTCAAACTAGACATTTGGGGCAGTAGTTACAACTCAAGAGGGGTTGCGAGGTTGGTGGTCTTGAATGAGTGATTGTCTAGGATAGAAATCTGGTTTGCATGGATGAGAGTGTGTGGGTTCCCAGAGTACAGCTCTGCTGAGTTTATGCCAGACTTTTGACTAAATCAGTTCTGTAATAAAATCAAAGTGTTTCAGTCTTTCTCTTTCTGCCGTGTAGGGTCAGCACACCTGCATTATTTTGTCCTTATCCCTGACTCAACTTTATTCATTTTGTAGCTGGTTTGAGATGATGTTTTGGGAATTGCCTCTGAAGGAAGACAGGCTTTCCTTCCACTTTCTGTTTGGGTGTACTGCTGAATGTTGTCACTCCCTCTTCCCAGAAAATTTTACCTATAGTTAAGGTTAATATAGATAATAATGGCAGGGAGCAAGAAACAAATACAGAGAGCTGACTTCTTCCCAAGCTGAGTAACTGGAGCACTGGGTTGGAATATGAGAGGAGATGTATGGATAAAGTCACTTTTTCATTTTAATTCAATTAAGGGTTCTGGATGAAGTTCAGAGAGAGCTTGCTGCTTCCCAGAGCTGTTTCTGTATCCAGGCTGGAGAAGATGTGATTCTGACTCTTTTCTTTGTGAATGGTTCCACTTGAGAGGTGCTCCATATTTTCCCCCGGTAAGGCTGAGTGAAGTAAGGACTGTAACTGACGTCTAATTAAAAATAAAATAGAAATCCCCCTCCAAACCCACTTTTCCTTAAATCTAAATGATACTTAATACTATATAATTTTTGAAGATGATTCATGACTGTTGTCAAGGTGGTACTTATGGTGCTTCCTTTGTATAAAAAATGCGTTGAACAAATGGACAGTTGCAGTTCAGTTGCAGTGTCGCTATGTGAGTCTCACTAAGAAGATGGAAAAGTGTGTCACTTCCTCATGAACTTCACTAAGCTAGGTGAGCTAGTATAGCTGTCCTTATTATAGCAAATTACCTACCAAATAACATTAACGTCAAAAATATTGGCCTGTGTTTTCAATAAGGCTGTCAATTTAGATTATGTATTGATATTTTTTATTTGACTTAAAAATGTACTGTTTGAAGAAATTTTGAGTGTTAGTTGTCTGCACCCTCCCTCTGCTTCTGATGCTGAGTCAAAACCAGAAAATGTCCTTGCATGATGTTTGTGGTGTTCTTGAAAGCTCTAGCACCCTTCCAACACGAAGTTGTTCTGCAACTTAACAAACTTTATTTGGACCAACTTTCTAACAATATGTAATCTAAATTTCCCTGCTGATCACTTTTTGTACTGCCATCTGTAGATGTGAAGCACAATTAATCACTGTTCTCCTTATGAGACTTGCATATTTTAAGATTTTTGTAGTCTTCTTCCCCCTTATTCCCTACCATATTCTCTGTTTTAGGCTAAGCCTAGTCAGTTACTTTAACTGTACTTCAAACTTGGTATTTTCTTATAAGCAAACAAAGAAAAAACTTTATATACTTGTTGCTCTCTCAGGACTTTTCTCAGTTTAGCTTTATTTTTCTTCCCCTTAATTTGGTAGCATTTGAAATTTGTAAATGGTGATATTTCAGAGCTTTTATCTTTGCCTAATAGAGAGGAATAAATTCTTGGTTTATTTTTTTTCCCCTTGATTTACATAAAAAATGTTTGTTAATATGTAGCATAATGATATATGTCTCTTATGATATTTGTCTCTTTTGTAAGATCATTGCATTGTTTGTTCATCCCATATTTTTTCAAAGATAATCAAATTTCTAAATCTGGACTGCTTTTGTGAAGAACTCTTGCTGTCTGGGTGTCTTCATATATGACTGATTCATAACTAGGGTTGTTTGGTTTTTTTTTTGCCTTTTGGAATATTTGTCTGCTTTTTATTGTTCCGTAGCTGTTTTACTGAAAACATCCTTACTCCAAAGTTTGGTTTGTTTTTGTTTTTTTTTCTTGAGGTGTACTTAACTGATACATATTTTTATATATTTTGTGCTAAATAGCTTTTCTTCATTATACGCAAATAAATGATCTCTTCAGTGTGTCTGTGGCATTCAGTTCATTGATCAGTAAAAACAGAATTTCGAGCAGTAAGAAGTGGCAAGTTACTCTGCCATGCATTATTTAAAATGTTGGAGAGGGGTGTGTAGAGTTCAAGACAAGATTAGTTAGGTTGGCTTTTAATGGGCGGTGACACCAGAGTCATCAGAGTATTTTGTTTATTCTGGGAAGTTGGATGAACAATACTCAAATGCTTTCTTAAATCTGTGTTAATGTTATTTTAATCTTATCTTTTATTAACACATCCCATTACATTTAAATTTGCCATGGGCTTTTTTTGCTAAGGATTTTTTGTTTGCTTGTTTTGATATATTATAAGGAGAGTTGGAAATAGTGTTTAACTGTTCGTAGTTTTTCTTTAATCTTCTGTTTCTCTTTGGGATACTTTAGTAATCTTTAATCTTTTATATAGAAAGAAATGACCTGGAAAAAAAATAGCAATTTCTGATACAAAGTTTGCTCATATAAAGCATGCTGATTTCACCTGAGGAAAATAAATAATCTGGATTGTCAGAGGTGGCGGAGATACCCTGAGCAACATTGTACAAAATCTTTGGCCAGCCGTCACTGTAGAACTCTTTTTTTTGATGAAAAATTGGATGGTGTTTACTTGTGACCCCTACTATCAGATACTTTTAATAGATTTACACATTGCATGAGGCTTAGAAAATCTCTCTGAAAGTGGGGCTGTCATTCGGTGGGATGTTATTTCAGTGCATTTACTTCTGCTTGAGGGTTCCTTCCAGGTTTGTGCTAGTGCTAATTTTAAAGAGAAAGTGGCTCTGTGCTTAGTGCTACGATAGGCTTGGGAGTGGACTTGATGATCTAGGAGACTTTTCTGGTGCTGTGATCTCCTTGGCTGTTCCTTTTGTACCAACAGCTTGTAAATGTGGTTATACAGGAAAGTTTCTCATGTGTTTCCCTGATTTCCTTTATCTTGCATCTATCAAAATAGAGTAGGGAGCACCCTGTACATCCATATTCCTAAACGTTAGTGTGATTGAAGTTTCCTGCATGTATCCTGAATGTTTAGTAGATACACCTCCCTTTTCTGGGATGCTTGCAGGCAGTCTTCTCACTGTCATCTCTCTGTCAGACACTTTATTTTAGAGCTCAAGCAAGATAATTCCTAGGAGAGCAGTCACACGTGACTCTGCTATAGCACAGTAGCTCACCTTGCTCCATTTAGCAGTCAGCGATGGATCATCCATAGTACCTGAGGAGATAATCTTTTTACAGCCTAGAACGAATCCTTCAGTGAAAGAGGATTCCTTCAGGGTCTGCCCTAGTAAAACATGGGGGTTTCCTGCAGTGGGTAGGCATTTCTCCAACAGGACAACTATATTAGCAGGAATTTTCACAGCAAACGAAACCTTAACATGGAGATCTTATTTTTTTTCTATTATTTTTTATTTACTTTTTTAAGAAATAGTTTTGTTCCCATAAAGCAGTATTTTTTGGTATTCACACCTTTAGCTTTTGGTTATCTACAGAAATGTTTGGGATTCCAGACCTAATAGGGAGAGTCTGTCCTGCTTCCTTTTCTAACTTTCTAGCTAGCGTCAAGAGAAGCTCCAAAACCTGCAGATAGGCCAGTTTAACTTGCTGATCACAGCTGCCGTGGTACATTGATTCCTAGGAAGGTGTAGCCATCAGTAAACACTGCTACTGGTAGATGTCTGTTCTAATTTCCCTTCTTGTTCCCCCAACTCCCAGCCCCCAGCTTTCCCTGATCTCCATCACCTAGGACTTCTGACATGAAACATTGGTAAGCAGTTACTTTTGAGGGCTTGGGTTATTTTGGAGGTAGGCAGTGCCGTGTAGTGCTAGCTGCAGATACGAAGTTTGGTATACTTTTCCTGGGAAGTTACTGTACATTTCTATGTAGAATTCTACTTAAATTCAGTGCACTTTGTCCTCTTCTCATACAGTTTTTGTCATAGCATGGCATTTCACACTCCTTTTGTAGTTTTAGACTCACATTCCCTACTTATTAAGCAAATTGGGTGTTTTAATGTGGTGCTACAAGTGCTCATTAAAGCTATTTTTCCAACAGCTGATGATTATTTCTCCCTTTTTTGATTTTTTTTTCATTTTTTTTTTTTTAAATCTGAGAAAGCCAGCCAGCAGAGATTTTTATTTTATTTGTTCTGTGTAAAATAGTCAATTCCTTTTCCATTCTTTGTTCTTCCAGCTCTTACACTCTTAGAAATCTGGTTTTGGTTGCTGCAAGTAGTCTGAAAAAGTTTATTTTATTCTTACCTGTGGATGTAGTTGGTTGCCATGTTTGTGGAGCCAGACAATAAGGACTCCATAATCAGCTAAATTACACTTTTCCAAACAGGTAAAATGTTTTGGGAGTGTGAATCAGCTTTCTGAAACCCACTTCTGAATTTTGAAGTCCCTCCTCCAATAAACGTGTAACATGGGAATAGAAGAAAAAGGGCTGAAAACTTTGGTATTCTTATACTGTATTTTTAAATTTTCATAAGCTTATTTCAGTATCAAATTGTTTTTATTGGATATGAGTGTCCAGTGACCAAGTTGGCATTGTTTTCAGCAATCTAGATGATTATATGGATACTTCTTTAAAATGTGTGGTTAGACTTTACATTGTGTAAATAACTTTTCTGGATTAAAAAAACCCTAACCTGAATATTACTTGAAAAGTCTTTTCTTGCAGTTTAACATTGTGCATTTTTTTTTCCCTTTGGTACATAAGTAACTGCTTCATCTTACACTGAAGGAGTGTAAGATGGTGATACTGAAACAGTTTTGAATCCCAGCTTAATTAACTTTAACTTTTCAGTAGCATATTTTCCCTTTTTTACTTTAAGAAATCATTTTGACAGGTATGTTTTCTCAAGAAATAATACTTATGGGAAGAGCTGTGTTTTGTCATTCTTTTCTATAAAGTAATGTTTTCTTAATGGAATATGGGGCATGTTCTTGTAAACTACTACACTTGCACAAATTACAAATTGGAAAGTAAATTACATTTTCAAATATTCACTTGTTTCATCATATCCCGAAGATCCTTTGTGTTTTGGTACAAATGTCTGGACTATGAATATGGTCCTTGTACAGAGAAATATTTGCATGGTTATGTAGTACTTTGAGTTGTTGCTTTGTTGCCATTAGATTTGGAAGACTTATTTTAAACCTGGAAGCAGTGTGGTGATGGACACAGATACGGGAGGGGGAAGGTAATGCTTACATTTCCAGCCCTCCATGTCTGGGGTGGGGAGGAAGGACCTGAATAAAGACATTTGAGTAAAATAATTTTAGTTCACATCAGAAATGCAGATTGTGACTTGCAGTGCTTTAAGGGAGTGTAAGGGAAATGGAATATAACTATTAAATATTTAATGTGTCCGTAATAATAAAAATTTGCTAGTGAATACATTTAAGAAGTTCATTATCAGGCTTCAGACATTGAAATGAGACTCCTAAAATGGAGAGGAATTGTATTTAAATACCTGAGAGTTCCTGTAGAAATTCGTAGTATTGTTATATGTGAAACTGTGAGCATATCTTAATGTTTTACATGTACAGTGAAACATTGCATAGATAAAAACATGAAAGCCTGTAGTACTTAGATCAAACTCTGTAATGTTACTATATCCTGTAATTGAATGCTTATGTTCTGCAGGAGTTTTGCCTGTACAGGTCTTTGGATGTCTGTGCTGAGCTCTGTTGAGATGAACTTGAATCGCGCCACTGCATTGCTCTGGACTGTTGCAGCCTTACTGCTTAAAATAATAGATTCCAAGCTAATTGGAATTGGTTTTAGAATCTCCCTAAGATTTTAGGGTGAAACATAATAGTAGAACACTGAACAAAGGCCCTGAGCTCTCAAACAAGCATAGACTCTGACTTCAGCTTGTTACTGCCTTCCCTGGGGCTTCTTATAGCTGACTCCTGCCTGTGGGTGGTGCACCTTGTGGATGGTGGAGCTTTGTAGATTCCTGCACCTCAGCAGAGTTTTGCTTGAACTCTGCTGAGGTGACCTGTGCTGGTGGCTGATCAGAGAACTTTAAAATGAGATAAGTGTGAGGGATCAGGCATATCTATTGTTTTTACCAGGCTTCTGCTATCATTTTACTGGAATGAATAAAGTCTTCGTTCAGTGGTGTGTTTTGTGTTCTCTCTCACTCTTTCTCCCCTCACCAGGATGTTGAAACATTAGTACCAGAATTTTATCCCTAAGAGTAGGGCTCCCTGTTTTTCTGAAGATATTGCTCCCTGGCGGGATGTATGAACTTTTGTGGAGCCTGAGATATTTACACCTTGGAATGTCTCTAAACATTGAAGTGCCTAAATAAGGAGTTAGGATCTGTCTTCAAACAATATAATGCTAATGTAGGTTACTCACAAAATTACAAAGTTATGTGAATATTTATATGCATAATTTCTTTAATGTTACAAATGGAAAAGTGTTTTTTGGTCTGCAAACTCATGGAATACAGACAAACCATAAAATACTCTTAAAAACGTGCAGATGATGTTTTATTGCCTACTTATATGTGCAGAAGAATCTAACAGTATATTGGTGGTCTGTTTTCCAGAAATACTGTTACACTTATTCAACCCACCTCAAGAACCGGTGATAAAAATCTTGATGTGAAACATGCTTTCACAGCAGAGGAGTGCAGGTGCCAAATAGAAAAATAAGCATTTTTTCAAGTGTCATTGATTGTTTTCTCTGCAACATGTAGGAACACCAGAATATTTTTAGATGAAAAAAGATTAAAAAATTATCCATTGCGTTTGTGATAGCTTATATGTTTGGGTTAGTTATTTATCGTTTGCCATATCCATAATGCTATCTTAAGCATCCTAATTAGGTTTCAGCTTTTCA
>NW_009935262.1:93584-101959 GCF_000696875.1 Nestor notabilis | reverse complement strand
AGGCTGGGAGGCTCTCGTGCAGTTGTGGTGCTGTGGCGGGGTGCGTGCAGAACAGCTGCTTTCTGATGTCAGTCGCTATTTCAATGCAATGAAAGTGGGAGAGGAAGAACATTAAAAAGACAGTTTTAAAGAAAAAAAGTGTCGTCAGTAAGCAAATTATTTTTGTCTGTGTTGTTTTGATTAGGATATGAAATAACAAGTAAAGTCTGATTGCTACAAAAGGAATTACATCTGGAGAGTTTAATTGGGGCAGTTTCAGAAACTTTTTGGTGAAATGTGTCATTTTGCCCCCACACTCAGGAGAACTCTGGGTTTCTTTAGCGAAACTGGTAATACCCATATTCACCTGGCCTTAAGCAGAGTGGAATCTTCTCTTCTTAGTGCTCTCTGTTGGGAGTTACAGCGCTGTATTCAGAGACACTGGAAGAATGGTGCCTTCCCTGTGGAAAGGGGGAATAGCCACACAGATAGGTGCATAAGGTGCTCGATACTTGTTGAGCAGAATACATGTTCCTGGATTTGTTTCCTCCTTTTGTAGGCATCTTTTTGCTATGCTGATAATGGCATGGTATCTTGTGGGGCTTTTCTTGGATTTTGTAGATTGGGGTGGAGAGAGAGAGACACATAATTTCTACTGATCTTCGTGCTCAGGATCTTGGTTTCCAGTGTGAGGTGAAAAATGTTTCTTGAAATATTTCGTTTGGTGAACTGGCATTTTCCGTTCAGATATATCCACACTGGCACATAGGTCTTGTGGGATGGCAGGAAAGGTGAATGCATTGGTATTTGTAGTTTGTTGGTTTTTTTTTTTTTATTTTTAAATAAATTCAGAGAACATTTGAAGACATTGGAGGGACTACATTGTAATATAAAAATACATTCTATATATTAATAAAAAATAGATTTTTAGCAGGATTTCATTAGAAATATAAAAATGGTTAATTAAAATTACTAATATGAAAAAGGTTTTTGTCTATGAAAAAGGTCTTTGGCTATTGAAAAGCTGGACAATATTTTACTAGTGGTTGCCGTAAGATCATTGATTCAGAATTATAAAGGTTGTTGCTTGAGAATACCAAACAAAATTTTGTGCTACTGTTTAAAACACATGGATTGCATACTAACTTTGATTTGCATGTTCATACATTTACAGCAGTCTAAATCATAATTGATTTTCTTTGGGATTTGTTGCACTGCTTTTTATGGCTGATCTCAAAAAAAGGGAACTAGGTGATGGTGGTAAACATTAGCATTTGCTTTTTCAAAATACATAGATATTCCTAGCACACAGAATTTCAGTCTAAAAATATGTTTGTTAAAAGGTTATCTTTTTTTTTTTTTTTTTTTAGTGTAGCAGATCTATTTCTGTGTTACCTTCAAAGCACTTCAAGGACATAAAACATGTCTGTTTAAAGATTTCTTTTGAAGGTAGGTATGATTTCTATCAGAATGAGGTGTCATCTGCTTTTTTAGAACATTCCTATGGAGATGTGGATCAACACCTGTCTGTCCGCTGAGGACAGGAAAGCAACCTTCCTGTGTTTATATCTGTACTGAAGTGTTTGGAGACTGGTTATTAGAAAAGTATTGTGATCTCAGTTTTATATTTTAAGTAGACACATGCACAGCTGCATGATTTTTATACCCCAGTCTTTTTTTAGATTGGAAAGACTTCTTTTTTTCCTAAGTGCAATGCATAGGATGAACACTTTTAAAAATGAGTAGTCTGTTTATGCTGAAGCAGTGCCAGCAGATGGTCTGGTTATTTTGGCTTTTGGTGTTGAGGACAGTGCCCTGAGATCATTATGGTCTCTAAGTGTCTTCAGACTCTGGATGGAGTGGGTTAGGGTGGCCTGCTGAGCCCCCGGGGGCTGCAGCGCAATGGGGCTTGGCTACCTGCAGACTTGTGCCCCACTGTCAGCAGAAGTTGGTTTAAAGCTTGTTCCTGCGCTTGTGCCTGTGTTTGATCTCTCCTGTGCAGAGTTTCCTGTTGCCCACTGATGTATCGTCTTCTACTGGGGATTTTCCTCCTGCCCAACTAGTTACACATCTCTCCTTCCCTCCCTTTGACATGGGTGTCCACTTTCACAAATTTTATGGGAATGTTTCGGAGGTGCCTGCTTTTTGTCACACTTAGATGATATCAGCTGCTGGTTTTAAAAGGTATAGGATAAAGAAATAGAGTTGCTATTTGAGCATCTAATTTCCTTGGTCTCTGTTGTTGGCCAGGCTTTCTGGCAAAACGGTGTTTCCTGTAATTCACCTCATTCTCCTCTTTTGCTCATGCATTGCGCTGCCTTATAAAACATGTAATTCTGCTGCAGAAGCTATCTCAAAGAGAAAATTGGAGCATATGTTGGCTGAACTTTAATTTCCGTGAGACACCCCAACAACATTCCTAAATTCACTATTTTCTCAATTTCTTTTAGACAAAGATAAAACTTGCATTTTGATTTAGTTTCAGTGCAGGAGACATGTAGAAAAGCCACTTGGAATTATAATGTAGGATTGAGTGAGTTATGAGGTGGGTGAAAGTAATGGTTTGCTGGTTTTGGAGAGCTTGTCTAGACAATATTTTTTTGCTTTTCATTTTTAATGTATGATTTTTTTCGTATTTTATTTATAATACAGCTATACTCATGAATTTTCACTCATGAATTTTTCTTTTCATGTTGTAAATTTTGGAATATTTATTTTAAAGTTAATTTTGTAGTCTCATATTGTCCCTGTATGTTTGACTCTCTAGAAATCACATTTGGATGTAATCATATTTTACTATAATTGGCACATTTTATTTGGTATACCCGACTATAAAGTAGCAGATTTAACTAGAAATACTGCATAGTGTCAGGTTATTCTTTAAGTAAGAATATTGACATTTCTAGAGGAAAAGAGGAAGATGGAATCAGAGTTCAGCATCTACCTGAAAAATTTATGTATCCAGCAATTCTAGCATACAGAAAATCTTGTGGAAGGTTAGAATGAAATAAGCATAAAGCTATACAAAGACAATGGAATGAATGCTTTCAAATAGCTGTAATGGCTGTGAAGTATTTGAAAATGCACAGACCCAAATGAGCTTTCAAATTAGTTTTCCTTTTGGGAGACACTTTTTTGTTCTTTCTTTCATTCTTTTCCATTTTTAATTCAGTTATGATACCATTGCACATGGAGTTAGGGTTTGTTAAATGGATTTCCCGCCTCCCCCCCCCCCCCCCCCAATTTAAAAAGCTTTGGCTTAACTTTGATGGTTTAGGTTTATAGCACTTATACACAGTCACAGGAATAATATAGCTTTTTTCACACATGTTCAAAAAAATATTCCATTTTAGTGTTTCTGTATGTGTGCTTATGTATGTATATGCATGGTTTGATTTACGTTCTCATAGTAAAGAGAGGATGAAGCTTGGAGGAGAAAATAATCAAGTATTGAATTACATGTTTTCTTTCTATGGTGACATGTTACATCATGCTCCCTTAAGAAAAGGTTGGTCAAGACTTTATTGTTTCAACCTTTTAACTGAAAGTGTTGGTTGTTCATTGAACTTAAAGTTGTTAATTCTTTGCAAGGTTAATAATTTTATAGACTCGTTCCTCAAGAAACTTTAGATGTCAGCAGTGATGTAACATCTTTATTTTCATGTTTGATGATTTTACAACAAAGTACTAATTTTCTTCAAAGAGCTCTATACTGATGTGCCTAATACTTTTTAAGAATTGAGAAATTATAGATTGTAAAATTAATTTGGTTTTTATTAATATTAGTTGTTACTGAGACTGAAATTTCAGAGTGTTTTATGGTAAAGACATCTAGAATTTGTCTGTACGCCTGTGTTAAAATAACTTTGTAAATGTTCCTTCTGTAGGTAATGATTCATGAGATAATTTTTAGACTCAAAAAGTTGTTGAAATAACTTTTGTACATCTTCATTAACTATCACAGCAGAATAAATCAGATATATGAATGACATCTACCAAGACTGTTTGTTAGGGTTTGTTGTGAGATAGGCTTGATTTCCACTGCTGGGGTGATAGTTCAGTGTGTACTGTTAGATTAGGTTATGTATCATTGCTTTTTGGTGCCAAGTTTTTTGGAGAACTTGTGACTTTTCCCCTTAATTTTATGTTGTTCCAAAACTTGGAATTAATCAATTCCCATCATGCCTGTGTTAATCTTCAATACAGTTCTCACTGTTTTTTGTGAACTGATGTGGCAGCGGAAAGTTTAGCTCTTCTGTATTCCCTCAGTATGTTTGGATCAGCTGAGGGTTCTAATCTGCTCCCAGTCTTTTGTGTAGATGTATCACACTGTGATTTTTTTTTTTTGTTGCAATTCATTCTCATCGGGTTACTCCACATCCAGTTAAGGTAACTGGTATTTTGATGTTGCTAATGTATCCATTCTTTGCTGTATAAAATGATGACTGTCTTTGTAGCATTTTTGTGGTTGAGAAAGTAATAATAATTTAAATAAATGGCCTCTTTATTATTAACTACGTATGTAAAAAAGGAACATCTGCCTTCCAAATGTTATTCAGTGACTGTAATTAAAAGGTTAAATAAAAGCTGAAGCAAGCTTTGAATTTTGAAGCATTTGCAACAGCGAGTAATCTGACTTAGTGCAGACATTTTTGTCAAAGTTGAAAAAGTTAGAGCTAATTAATTTCTTGGGAGACATATGATGAAATTGTAGGTGTGATAACATATTTGAGTAACATATGGTCGTTATGGGGCACCTTTCTAATGACTGAGCACCAAGTTAAATATAGACTTCCCAGTTTTTCACTTCTATTAGTGGTTCTTTGTTACTACAATTTAAAGTCCTCTTATTTTCTATTGTGCATGAAATAGGATTATTTATATGTTTGTAATAAATTTTAAAAATGTTACTACCACAGTGCTGTGCCTTGGTGAAATATACTGAGGCAGTCAATCTCTCTTTGTGAAAGCCTTCTGATTTTGGTAGCATTAATTGTGGCTATGTACATTTTGATCTGTATTTCGTAAAATGGGAAACTTGGTGCTGAATGCCTTAGGTGTGTGTCCTCACAAGTAGGATTGAAAACATTTTTGAAAGATTGGTTGAAAATGCATGTTGCTCCCCCTATATGTAGTATGTTAAAACTTACTTTAATAAGCTATTGTAATTGAGTATGTCATAGAAAGGAGGACAGAGGCATTTTTGGAACAATTTCTCTTTCGGTTTACAAAGCCATAATAAACTGTGTCATGTTTCAGCATCTGCTGTTCCTTAGGAGTCTGGATGTAGATTGCATTAGAATAAATAAATGTTTTCTTTTGTAAGGAAAGTAATCCAAAGCTTTACCTTGCTTTAAATTTCATTTATGTCTTACTACAATTTAGAGCAAATTTTAAACATTATTTCAGTGTCAACAAGTGGAATGAGCAACACAATATATAATTTAGTGATAGTGACACACAAATGAGGAAGGAAATAGAAAAGTCTTGAGTGAAAATGAGGAACAAAATGGAAGGTGTTTGTTGAGGGAGCAGGATTGGAGAAATTAAAGGATTGGAGAAATTAAAGGATTGGAGAAAGCTGCTGTTTGTGGTGGGAAAAGGTAAAGGCTGCAGTTGATGTGGTCTAAGAATGTATGGAATTATATTCTGAGTTGCATAAGAATTTTTTTGCAAGTCATGCTTTTGTCTGTATTTCAGTATCAAATGAGATGAAAGATGTGGGGGTTTTATTGCTATAAAATGACAGCTAATTTGGTTCTAAAGGAACTCTATTGCTCATCAGTTTTGCATTGCTGGAGATGATTCTGGGTTATCACAGAATCTGAATTCTGTAGCTGCATTTTCACTTTTGAAGCCTTCTCATAAAGAATGGAGAAGGGGTTTTAACTGTTACAAGAAGCATGGTAGCAATTATTACTTGAATGTGGTCATCATTTTCTTATAGGAGAGTGAAAAATCTGTGCTTATACTTACAGAAAGAGAGAGAGAAAAAAATCTCATATTGTTTGGAAGGAGCAAATGGAGAATTGTGCCCTGGTAGCTGTGGTATTAATGGAGAGGAAAACAACCTGAGAAAGATAAGACTGGGAGTGCCATTTTCATGCAGCCAAGATGTCTAGCACAATTTACAATGTCATTTGGACTTTCTTTCTTACATTGATTAAATTTCATTTTTCTTTTAGGTGATTTTTGAAAAAAGGGAGCTTTAATATTTTTTTTTTCCTCTTTATTTTTGTATAAGATACTCAGGTGGTATTTTCTGGCAGGCTGTTTGGCTAGAGAAGAGAACCAAATCATGATTTTTACCAGTGAAGTTGTGTTTTGCTGTTTGCTTTCCTTTGGTTATGCCTGGCATTTATAACATGTACTAAGAATTACTCATGAAAATATTTTTAATGGGTATAGTAAATTTCAGTTAGAGTTAAGTTTCTCACAGCCTACTTCCCACCTAAACTGTCCAGCTGATCCAGCTATTTTTTTTACTCAAGTATTTATTTCTGCATATTCCTAAAGCTTTAAGAGCATGATCGCAGATGAAAGTAAGTGGAAAGAGTTTAGAAGTCTTACTTGGTTTACCACTTGACAATTCTGCTTTTTTGCTAAATCAGAGATATTTCTATAATCTTTAATTGCTAATTTTGTCTAAAAATCAGTTTTGTAAGTGACTCAGTAGCAGAAAGTGATTGAGTACCTGTTGACAATACAGATAGAGGGATGTGTATGAGGAGGAAGACTTAAGGCAGTTCTGTTCAATCCTAGTAAGCCTCATATGCTATATTAGATGAGATATTTGTATGATTTTATTTTAGCCTGTTTGCCTACAAGTAGGTGTGTTTAAGTGTCGAGTATTCACACCTGAAATCATCAGCAATATATTTACTGTGCATAAATTGTAGTGCCAGATGTGATGAGGTCAGGACTCCAGCTATTCATATATTTAGTTATTTATTGTTAAAAGTTGCTGAAGCCCTGAAGGAACTAGTGATCAGGGAGGAGGGTGTATGTTTAAAAATCTAATTAAAAAAATAAGGGGGGGGGGGGAAGACATCTTGTGGCACATGATGAACTCTCACATCTAAGCAGTTTTGGATGCTTTCATAGCCATCTGTAGAGGGAGGATCATTGATTATGCATCAGCCAGATAAAAGAGATCATGCTGATAGATTTCTTTCTTCACCAGATACTATTTTACTGTAAAATACTGTGGTATCTTGATCAAATGAGAAATCCAATTTTTTAAAAGGAGTGTAATATAAGCATACTGTATAGACAACACAGAGTATATTCTACAACGAAAAGTTGAGTTTCTCTTAGTGGTTTCTGTTAGCTGTATAAATCATAGGAGAGAGGAAAATCTTGATGAATCACATTTAAAATGAGTCACCACCAGACCTCCTTCATGCCACTGCTGGTGTGCTTTTCTGGCACCTTCTGAGTTGAAACATTGTAAAAAGAATGTTGCCAAAATACTACTTTCTGCTTAAAACTTTGACTGTTCAGTTCAGCATTATTTTGTCTTCATAAGTGAGGAAACTAATGGAAAAAAAAAAGAAAAAAAAAAGATGTGTAAAGGGTCAGTTGTTACAAGGAACAAATTCGCTCTCTGCATTTGTATAGGAAGCTACAGTGTATTAAGAATGTGCATTAGACCAATTAGGCTCTGTAACGTATAGAGGAAGCAGTAGTTTGTGAAAAGAGACATGAAAGAAAAATTCTCATAGTTTCATATGGGAGACTGACATAATTTAGAGTAAATTCCTGTGCTGTTGCTGATCACTTTGTTAGAGGTGTTAGATCACAGCATAAACTTCATTTGCCTGATATGATCCCCATAATGATTTTTTTTTTAAAGGAATTCTGAATAGCAGGAATTAAGAAAGCATGATTTTCGTATTCATTTGTTTGTTTTCTCTTTAAGTCTTTCAGCACTGAAACAATTCCAAACATTCAAATGCTAAAATATCACATTTGGCATATGACATTTCTCATTGAGGAACAGATCTATGTTTATCATTTTTCTGTGGTTTGGGGTTTTTCTTGGGGCTGGGGGTGGAATGTGATAACCGTTTGCAAGTTTTGTGCTGCATTTTCAAAAAATCTACAGGAATATTTATATTCCAGCTCTTTGCTACCTGTTGAGAAAATGTGCGATTGTGGAAAATAAGGAAGGGAAATTGTCCTATTTCTTTTTAGGTTTACCTCAGCAGTTCAACACTGAAAGATCCACTCCTGTATTTTAGGTGATGTATGAGCTGGAACAATTCAATTTCTGTTGTTGTTTAGTTCTCTGTTACTTGATACTGTGAGTGAATACTGTTATTGCAATTGCCACTGATTTATTTTTTTGGTTGGTTGGTTTTTTTTTGGGGGGGTGGGGGGGGGGGGGCTGGTTG
>NW_009935262.1:48439-93549 GCF_000696875.1 Nestor notabilis | reverse complement strand
CACCCCGGGAAGATTTCTAGATACAGAAATGCAAGGAAAAATACAGTGCATCAGCAGTTACTCTTTGAAATAAAAACATGAATTAAAATGTAGATAATAATAATCTAACATTAAATTCACTGACAAATATATACTCATAAAATTAAGACTATATTTAATATGCATGCAAGGTAAGCTTTCTGATAAGTGGCTGTGTGTAAGGGTTCAGTGTATCTGCTGGAGAATTTGAACAGGCAATATGAACTCGTTAGAGCTAACACCTAAATAAAGAATGAAGGAAATACTGAATAGCTTCTTGATCAGTGCCAGGAACAATGTGTATGTACCTGAAAGTAAGTCTGTGTAGTCAGCTTTACTTCTGGCATTTTTAAATTCTTTTTCAATACTTCACTTAGCAGCTAACTAGTCAGGCTTTTAAAGGAGTTTGCTTTGGATGCTATTGAAAAGTCAACTGAAAAGTAATTACATCACATGGAGTTATATCATCTCTCAGTTTGTGTTAGAACAGATAGTCGCACTTGAAATATGTAATTGATAGCAGCAACTCTTATCTGTTATGAGAATTAGCTACCAGAGGGGAATGTAACACTACTTCCAGTGGTTTTCACAGCTGTGTGTTGCCAGAACAATGTAACATCTCAGGACCCCTGAGTTCAGATCTTTCTGGGAAATGTACTTTCTGACCTTGCCACTCACTTTTCTTTACTCTTCTCCTTAATCCCACTTTATCTTTCCTTCTGTATTCGTATTTTCCTCTTTTGCTTGCACTGCTACTACTCATTTGCACTTACACCTTCCAGATCTCACCCTCTTCTTTCTCTTTGTCTTCTTGGACCATCCTGAATTCCAGCTCTTGCTCTGTGCTGCCAGCTCATTTCTATGACTATTTTGAATTTCTCTAAACTCCTAAACTTTCTAGCCATCCACTTTCACACTCTGGCCATCTTGTGATTTTTATCACCTGCCACTCCCATTGCCCCTTCAGAATTCTGCAATTCATTTGTCCCAACCTGAATTATTTCATGGGAACTGCTTCCTTAATCTCAATGCTACCTGACCATAATTAAAGATAATATTAGGAGGGCAAGAAAGAGCCTCTCTGCTCTCATTCAGTTTTCTGGCACTGTTGCAGAAAATTGATTGTCAGAAGGAGCAATTGCAGGAAATGACCTGGTCAGCCCCTGCATCAGGGAGAGAAAATGTTCTGCCTAACAAGCCTTTGGAGAATTGGGCTGCCAGACTCAACAAGTCTTAGCTTAGCAGGTGTGAAGTGATATATATATTTTAATTATTTTTTAATAATCGTCACATTTGGGTGACTCTTCCTGCAGGCATCTGACATCAGGTGAATCCCCTGCCACACTGCAAGTTCCAAGTTAAATTTCAAAGCCTGTTTACTATAAAGGTTTTTGACAGAAGGTTTACTATAATGTTCTTACACAGTAGCATGGCATTGTAGCTTCCCCTAATTCCCTGGGAAATAACAACTTGTATTCAGCTTCAGCTAAATGAGTGGAAAGACTTCCTCCAGGTAATGTGGAAATTGGCTCAGGCTGCTGAGGTTACTCCTGTTCAAGGAGGTGGTGACAGCTGTGTGCTTCTGTCTGCTCTTTCATGCTTTGGTTATGGTGATGTAGCCCTCCAGCACTCGAATTTTATTCCAGAAATTGGTGGTGGTTACACTGGGAAGGAGGAAGGTAGAGAGGTTGAACAATCTTGAAATATTCTGTTCTGAAAATGATACTTCCTTACTAAGCACATTTAACAAGTATACACATTACAGTATACATCCCTTTTGTCCTGTGGAAGTTTAGTTTTTTTAGGTTAGGGGTATTGTCCAATGTTGTTTGGAAACCTGCACAGTCTATATCAACTGGATTTTTTTTTCCTGATCTAAATGCTTATTAACTCTTCAAAAAGAGCCCTCATTTCTGAGGTATGATATCTTTTTACAGAGGTTGTATTGACAGTTTTTACGTACTACTTTGTCTGCCCACTGATTCTGTTCTTAAGAATAGTTTATACTAATTTGCTCAATTCAGATGCAGAGATTATTGGTTTGCAGTTTTTCTGAAACTGTTTTGGAACTCAAATTAGAATTTCTTTAAGATATATTATAATTGGAAAAGTGCAGAGGAAATCAGAATTGCTGAGGCAAATCTGCCTAGGTAGCACATATGGAATTATCAACACCTGTAAACTAATGCAGAGGCAGACCATCCTTTCACAAAGTCCAAAGGTTAGAGATGATGGTATTTGCTTTGAAGGAGAGCTGTTACCTTTTACGCTGCTTAACTCTTTCATCTTTAGTAGGAAGAGACTTGATAAAGCACTGGATCTGATTTCCTGTGTTAACACATGAACCTAAAGAAGTTTGTAGCCATGCTTTTCCGGCACAGCCACTTGGGTGAAAATCCTCAAAAATGTCATCAAACTTGTAAATCTATAGTAATTATTTTTTTTTTTTTTTTTAAAGTCAGAGTTGTCTGAGGAGGCAACAGTGAGTGTACACATGGGCCACTGTAAAAAGGTCTGAAGTTATCAGAAAGGAGTAGTGATAACCAGTTGCAAACAGTTATGGAATTTGCTTGTTGAGATATGTAAGATGTTCTCACCTGACCTCAAAACCTTGCAAAGGTCCAGGATGCTGAAACACATCCTTGGAAAATCTTTTTTTCTTGGCACATTCTCTACATTTTTTTTTTTTTCCCCTTCTCATATCCAAAGTTTTAGCAAAAGGTAGGGAATGTGATTCAGTTGTGAACCACAGATCTGAGGGAATCATTGTGTCTCATACATAAGGCATACATTGTGTCACAGATATTCTCTTTCTTTGCAGTCTTTTTTAAAGATTCATGAAGTGGACTTCTTCACATTGGAAGAAAGTGTATCACATTGGCTTTTAATGTTCCAGAAATTTTTTCTGCTAAGTGGCTTTGAGTTTGTTGAAGAAGTTTGAGGGGTTGTTTTAGAGGTATTTCTTAAAATTGTTGAGAGTACAGTAGCTCTGCACTTACATGAAGTGAGTAAAGGGAGATTGAAATCTAAGTACATGGCTTGTAATAAAATTACAGGATGATACAGATTGGAGAACTGAGGAAGGAGAAAGGAGTTTGAGGAAATACATTTTGTTTCTTAGTTCCTAAAAGAGCGAGTCCAGATGAAGTTGCCTACATAATATGGCTTGCTTGCACGATTTATATTCCACATAGCAAACTGCTATGCTCAATATATAAACATTTATCACAATAGGTATCCCAAAATATGTAAAAATCTGTGTGTGTGTGGTTATGTTTGGTTGGTTTTTTTTGTGTGGGTTTTTTTTTTTGGTGTTTTTTTTTATTTTGTTTTGTTCTGTTTTTTCTTTATTAAGTAAATCTTACTGTAACTGTGAGACTTTATCAAACCCTCTTGGCCTCTCTGTATTTCAGGTATCAGCTGATATTTTTCTCGTCAGCATCCTTTGAAATTTTTGTGTTCGAACTGCTGCTGCATAGTGCTGAGCACAGTAATTTTGTCTGTTATCTTATGGTGGAGGATGTGGCCATGTATTTAGTGTTGTAAATGATGTCAACATGTAACATTTTTTCTTCTGAGACCACTATGGTGCTGCAGGGATATTGGGAGACAAGACAAAGGAAGGAAATGAAAACGAGCAGTTAATTTTGTCATAATATTCTTCTTACTAGGTTTCATGTAATATATTGCCAGTCAGCAATCAAGTGTCTGTTAAGATAAATTAGTAGTGCAGTCCTGGTCTAACACAGAGGCTGCAAAACTGAGAGTCCACTTCTTTGAAAATCATGGGGAATTCAGCCTAAGACAAGAGCAGTGGGGGACTGAAGTGATTACCTCAGACTATGGAGGAAGCTTGAATTTTGCCTTCTGGGAGTTTGTCTTTCAGTACCATCAGCCAATGATTTATCAGTCGACTGTGAGCCTGGAGGTGCGTGTCAGATACGTGCCTTTCAGCAGTACTGAAAGCATGGCTGAAGACTTTGAATACTTAGGTTACAGACTGGTGAAGGGTTTATTGATTTTATTTCTTTTTTCATTAGCTTATTCCCACTCTTTACAAGGTTGTGAAGTTCATCAAATAAAGGGTTATTTTCCCATGGTCACACAGGGCCTTCTTGATCACTTTGGAAGGTCATAAGACTTTGGGGTAGAAAATGCCTTAGTTTTACGTAATGGAAATTTGATGTTTTGGCCCTAAGCCACTGTTGACGTTAATGATGATGCAATTTCAGTTGCTGTTCTGTGAGATCTGAGGTTTCTTGTACACTGCTGACTTAAGAAGCATTTTGCTCAGGAATTCATTAGGAGAGAGAAGGAATTCTACAAGACGTCAACAACCAGTGGACATGGAAGAGTGAACAGAAGCTGGAGGTGTGTCTTATCTCCATCTTATCTGAAGCCGGGAGGGTTCAGAGAGGAGCTTACTGATGCAAGATGTACATACCATGTTTTGTAGACATCTGTGGCAGAAGTACTGGTGGTTTGACTTAAAAGTTGGGAGGAAGATTTGTGAATATTTTCAGGAAGTTTTGTGTAAGTTCTGTGAAGGGATGTGTCTGTGAAATGCTCTTTCTGGCCGGGAATTAGGGTGAACAATTTAAGAAATGAGGAAAATTAAGGTATTATAATGAAGATGGTGGATTGAAACCCCCCCACAAGATATGCTTTATTAAATTATTTCCTTAAAAAAATACAGCTCTATAACTTAGTTCTTATTTCAGTGTTTTTAATGCAGATTTAAATATGCATCTATGTATTTATAAATATCACACAGAATTTTGTTTTATCAGTTACATAACTGTTACTCCAAAGCTGTTCTCCCTCTTGCTCACAGTACCATTCAGAATGAATGAATTACTGTAGGTAAAATAAAGTAAAAAAGCAACCTCCTCCTCAAGATCATATGCCAGAAATATATCACTGAAAGTTCTTTTCTTCATGTAGCTGCGCAAGGAATAGTTTGCAAGTTCAAAAACAGCCTTTCCTAGTGGGAGATTTAGCCGTGGTTTCAGCAGAGCTGTTCTCTTAGCTCTCTCTTTAGTTTGTGGTTTTATCTGACAGGTCAATGACCAACTTTGGGGTTTTTCATTAATATTTGAACTTTAATGTCTAATATTGAAATGCCTTCTAAAAATCAATAGTTACACTACAGTTTTTCTTCATCCCATTTCTTGGAATTCTGTATGGTAAATATGGGTGAAGCGGGTTCTCACTAAGCCTTCATGAAAAGAGTAGAGTAGTATTACATGCAAAATCTAGTTGTCTTCAGTCTTCATCCTGGAAAGCAAGGTATCCTTTCCTTTTGGGATTGAAGATGCTCACGTGTAAGAATTCAGTGTTTAAACTGAAGTTTCCCATGAAAAGAACTGAATCTTAAATTGCCAGTTACAATGGAAAGGTGGTAAAACCAGGAATTTAAATAGTATGATTTATTAGATTAGAAAATAGTCTCAGCTCGTAGCTTTAGCTAAATATTTAGAAAAGAGTTGGCATGCATTGTAGAGCTCATAAAACAAAGTAGGATTTCACAGTTTATGTAAAAAGCAATAGTAAGAAAGAAAATAAGTTAACATTTTGTGTAGCTGGCAGATAGCTACATCCCTGCCTCCAAAAGTAGAAATTATGTGAAAGAATAGAAAGGAAGTTGCTGTTACCTCATAACTACTGATAGCAATGGATTATGTATCCATTGCCATCTTATGAGATCTTTTCCAAGTGTCAAAAAAGAGAATTTCCAGGTGTGTATAAGAAATCTTGGCAAACTGCATTTTTTGAGTGCTTTTTGACCTGCTGCACTTTTTCTCATGATTTGCAACAATAAAAGAAAAAGAATAGGTAAAGGATATAGGGCTTCTTTGAATGGGAGTCAAATAGTATAGAGCCAGTACACCAGACATGGAGACCATATTCCAAACTGGACATATTCTGTATTTCACTATTAATTTTTGGTAATCCTGTTGATTGGATTTTAGATATGTATGTTTATTTGATTGATTTTTGAAGTGCAAGTAGTTTTTATCCCTACCTGTCCACTAGGAGGTTGAACTTAAGTGGTGATGTGGGGAATGAAGTAAGACTTGGAAACAAACAGAAACGAAACGTGAAGAATATATTTCTTTCTGCTTTAAATAAAATGCAATGACAATTGGACATGAAACGCTTTTTGCCCAGCATGACACTTAAAAGGAAAGGGCTGTGTTGTTGGCTATGTTTCTCAGTCTCTTAAGCTCACAAAAGTAGCCCAGACAGTTTGCTGACCTGTGATAGACCTTTAAGTCTCTGACTTGTCAGACAAGAGGGGCAGCACTCTTCATTGGCATTCAGATCACAGGCAGCCACTGGGCTCAGCGCATAGCCAAGGACTGCTTTAGGATTTAGACAAAGCCGCTCTGGCAAAACATCCCAGTTGTCAGGGTAGCTGGCGGTTTCCTAAAGAACTGTTACATAATGGACAGGCTGAGAAAAGCTTTAGGATGCAAATTTTTTTAAAGTAAAAATTAAAAAAGAGAAAAAGAAAGTGGTGGTAATTTGTGAAAAGAAACATCCCCCCCCTCCCCGGATGATCTCATTCATTGTTTCCTCCTTCTGTTTAACTTCTCAGGGTCATAAATGTAGTTTGCTGTTTAAAACTGTAGTGATGTCACTCCAGAGGTATTTTATGGAAGAGGAGAAGAGAATTATCTGCAAGTATTTGGGAATCAACACTTAGAGATTTATTACCTTTGCTAGAGGTCAGCTATTTGCATTTCTTCTTCTTTGTGCTTAGTGTAATGTAAACTGGGAATTCAGCTATAGAGTGAATGTTTACATTTGAAGCATCCCTTGGAACAGAAGCGAATGTTGTGTTTATTGCTACAGCTGCCTCCTCGAGTGAAATCTTGATCTAGTCTTGCTGGTCTACGGCCAGATGTACAACCTGCCCCCATGTGCTGATCCCCCTGCACAGTGCGAGGGTTTGACGCTTCCTGGTACTGTTCCTCCCCTGCAGAACCAGAGTGACATCATCCCGGGCACTGGTCCGAAAGAAAGCTGCTTACAGCTCCTGCCCACTCTGGGAACAGGATGTAAGAGGAGCAACTGCTTTGCGCTGCACTGGGGTTGTGAAAGTGAGCACCACAAAGGCTACTTAGAAAGAGTAGTTGTACTGCGGTTAGAGTGGTGTGTGTGTGGCTCTAATCTCCATCACAATGTGCTGGCTGTGCCATGGATGGTGTGGTGTAAGCAAATTTCATTTAGTCATCCTTTGTTGTGAGTGCATTATAGTGTTTTAGTTATAATAAATGGCCCTGCTTTTGAAAGTATACTTATTTTAAATATTTGTAGAAGTACTGCTGTCTCACCCCTTCTAAATACTGTTCCAACCACTAGGCATTGCTTATTTGTTAAACAACAAACCAGAAGAGTACTTACACCCAAGCTGCTGAAGGATTTCAGACTATGTATGTTTGCTGTAAGGATATGATCTTGTTTGGTTTGGGTTTTTTTCTTTGCAGGAAATTAGGAGGAATGGAGTATGGAGGCAGCCAGAGAGCACAGCTTACAGCATACGTTCTTGTGGGGAGAGTGTTGTCTTTCCAGAAGTTTGGTCTGTGAGGAAGAACGCTGTTCTGCCAAAACCCTGTTGTTAGGTGTCTTAGGGGTCTTTACAGCAACATTTAAACTTCTACAATTTTGTTTCTTACTTAGAAAACCAAGACACTAAATTACACTTTCCAGCTGGTTTGTAAGCTGTATTTTCCCCATTGAAGCATATCATTAAAAGTAATGAAAGACAATGAAAGATCAGTTTGGGAAGTCTGAACCATTGATAATATCGTAACAATATCAGTAATCATGCCCCAAACATGTTGACTATAGTCCAAATCTTCTACAGGTATGATGTCTTGCCAAAGTAGCCTGCCACTAATCCCATTCCTTGAAGTTGTATTTCATTTGGTTTGTTGGTGGAGCAGTCCTGCCTTGTAGGCAGAGTAGTTCATTGGTCCCAGTTGCCAGGGCTGTATGAACAGTTCCAGCTTTAGGTGGTCACTCTTGTATAGGCATTAGTGCTCCAGAGTGTTTGATTTGAAGACTGCATTATCCATGCCAAGTTGTTTCTGACAGCCTTCTTAATTGCTCCTTCTATCTTTGTTCACGACTGGTTGTTTCAGAAACTGGGGTGCTGTCTAACTGCTCCCGTTAGCTATGCTTCTGTCACCCAGTCTGTTAGCTGCAGCTCCTCTATTGCTTTGGATTTCCTCTCATAGCCACCATAAGTGTTTCATTTTTGCAGTAGATAGTCATGTACACAACCTCTACGGATGCCTTGTTGTAAAAGGAGGACTTCCTGAAAAAACATTCTCCTTTTCTTACCAACAATTCAACAAACTTTCACCTCATTAAAACCTTTGGCTGAAGTTTAGTCACCAAAGCTTACAGGCTATAACTGTGAGCTACATTACTTCATTTGGAGAATATTGAATACAGTTAGATTGTTTGTGCTTTCTTCAGCATACTAATAAATTCCATAATTTCTCTGACACTGAAAGTTAGTTCTTCTTAACAGGAAGACTTCCAAAATAATGCAAGACACATATTAAAGGTCTGCGTAGGTCTGATGCTTTGACTCATCTAGTCACCGTTTCATTCCTGATAGATGCTAGCTAACAAATTACTTTTTGGATCCCTGAAAGAAGGGCTGCTTGTCCCTTTCAGGCTAAACCCTGCTTGCTTACCTGAGCTGTTGGAAGGAGCAGCTGGTCCATCCTAAAGATCTTCATTCTTCTTGAGGAAATCCAGCAGTCAGATCTGACCACCTCGGATGTAATGCACGTGTAATCACTATATAGCGTTTTGCAGGAAGAATACAGGCTTAAAACAATAGTCTGGTATGAGACTTGCTGGGAACATTAGCTAAGAGCATAAGCTTGTTGCAAAAATATCTGTCCCTTTCATCTGCCCAACTCTGTTTTAGAAAAATCTCACCTTTCATCAGAACACATGCAAAAAATGAAAAATCCGGATGCAGCATACATGGAAAAGGGTTTTTTAAGAGAAAAGTATAATGAAATGCATTAAATCAGAGGTAACTGTAATGCTGTAAAGCTCAGAATGGTCTCATGTTAAAATTATGTTTCTTTTCTGGAACCTGTGGCTGATTAGTATTTTTTTTTCTTTGACTGATGCTCTTAAGACTTGCAATGTCAAAGCATTTCTTTAGATCAATCTCTTATGCATGCTTAAATATATGCCTGTAATGAAGTGAATGTAAACATATGCATGTATTTTCCAGGATGCTATGAGTTTATAAAACTTTAATACTTTTATCAAATAATGTGCATTTTTTTGCAAGTGCTTATAATGACCTTGTTATGTACTCTTTTACTCTGTCTCATAGCTTTTACTTGAAACACAGCAACAGTACATGGTTGTGTGTGTAAATGGAATACCAGGCTCTAAACTTCTCCTTATGTTGGAATTCAATACAGTATTTCTCCTAATTAGTTGCCTTTGAGTCTCACAAAGAGTCTTAAATAAACAAACAGAAAGCGGATGTGTCTGCATGTAAGTTTATGTGTGGTAATGAGGTGGATGTGTAGTAAATACCCTTATAGTCCTATTTTGTGTTTAGCATATAGCTGACTTATTTAACAATAACTAAACCAATCTGTGTATCTACTTGGAGTTGTTAAAGCATTTCACAGCTGTTTGTTCCCCTCTTCTAACCCCTTCATGTGGTGACAACAGAAGTAACCATTCCCATCAGAAATTCTGTTACAAATTATTAACTCTTCTTCTATTTTACTACCAAATCAGAAAGGCTAGTTTAAGCCATTAAATACGTGTTCATGTGCCAAGACACAGAGATTATGATATACTTAGATTAGCTGAACTAATGCCTGTGTTTCTCTAGTAGGGGGAAAAAGGGGCTGCTAACTGCAACCTTTGCATATGCTGCATGTTTTGGTGTAGCAGCAATGTTCATCTTAGTGAACAGTGTCGGCTCAGGGAATTAAACTGACATAAAAAAAACCCCTATACCCAAATGAAGAGTTTAGGTCCTTGAATTGCCTTACTGCAGGTCAAATGAATGGTAGCGTTGATGCTACGCAGAGTTTGCATTTTTACAGTGGCTGGGTGCTAGTGTATTGTGAAATTTGATTTGGGATTACAGTGTGAGAGCTAGGAATGCAAATCAAAGATGACTCTAATACAAGACATTCTCTAACTTACAGCTGTTAGCATGCATTGAAAGCTTAAGTGCTTAAGGTAACTCTGAATCTGGCGTTTCTTCATATTTGAATATACAAGCTTGTAGATACAGTCTTTTTTCTTTTTTCTTTTTTTTTTAACTTGCCAGATTTTTCTGTTTGTCAAGAAAAAAAAAGGCAGAGAAAAAGAAATGTCCATGTCATTGCGGGGATTGCTTGTACAATTGAAACTGCTGGGTTCACTACATTTTACATGCTTTGCTGCAAGAGCTAACAGAGAAAATGAGAGTAACTATTGGTTTGTCATCTTCTGTTTGGGCTTCTCAAAGGATGGTGTCTTCCTGGAAGAAGCCCAAAAGTTAGCTTTGCCTGGAATTTTCTAGACATATGACGCTCCCTGCATTTTTGTGGGAGGTTATGTAGTATTACAACTTTTTATTAAATTTTTTGGTCATTCTTTTGGTCTCTTGGGGATTAACTGCTATGAATACAGTGTGTATTGCTTGGCTGGTCCAACAGAACTGAAGCTTTCATGTAATTTCCAGTTGAGCAGAAGTTACGTGGAAGAAAGTAGTGGCTGTTGTTAAAAATATACAGAGCTTTTTAAATCACCCAGAGTGGATGTCCACCAAAGTAGAACTCTTCTGTTACAGATGGGAAAAGCATTAGAGGGACTTCAGGTACATTTTGATATTGGTGGAGGATGTCAAATTATCCTGCCAACAGTAGGATGTCTCCTAGTCTCAGAAAGGTACTGTATCATAGATTTTCCTGTGCTGATCATAGATTTCCCTGCCTGTTTTGCCCGAGGTAGAAGAGCTTCTTTCTTTTGTCATCTGTAGCCTGTCTTTCTAGTGCTGTGTATTTATTATCTTTAGCCCTTCCTCCCAGCTGTCTTGCTCCCTGGGCAGCGCCAGTCTTTGCTTATTAAGCTTTTCATTTGTGGGGAAAAAAAAAAAAAGAAAACCCAAACAAACTTCTCTCAGCAGGTGCTGAATATGGAATTATTCAGTTCAGTGGTTAAAATCTGGCAAATCATAAGAGAATTGGATTTTAGCTATCTGTAGGTGGCATTGCCAGGCGTATGAAATTAGCACATGTAAGATTTGACTTTAGAGAAAAGGCCACTAGACTTGTTCATTGTTCTTGTTGAACTCACCTATAGAAACACATCACTGGTGGATCATTTGGAACTGCTGAAAACCAAGTGCTGTGTGGATGCCACGAAGGGCTGAGTGAGAACAGGAAGACAATTGAATACGTAATTTTAATAAGAATAAAAAATAATGTAGAGGTGGTTCATATGTATTTTGTGTTTATTAAATGGAAGGAAGCATGTGCATTCTTATCAAATAATTTTAAAAACATTTACTTGAAGCATATTAGAATGAGTAGCTGTCTATAAGCAAGACTTTTCACCACCCATTGTCTGGTAAAACTAGAAGTAAAGTTCTTGTTATTAAAAATAAATCTTGTTAGTTCCTGGGAACATGTCTGTAAAAAAGGTAAATCCTGAACATTGAAGGCTTACTATTTTTATGGTGCTATTTTGGCAATTGTGCTTGTTTTCCTTTTCATGATGAGTGTTAGATGAGTGACCTGATATTTGTAGGGCTGTTATTTAGTGCAAACATAATCTTATAACTGGTGGTGCTTTAATGATAAAATATGAATTTACGATAGTGCATGCTGAACTGAGAGGATGGTAAGCTTTAAATAGGAGGCTAGAACCTTAGCATCACTTGAGTTTGCAGATTGCAACTAGCACAATACTGAACAGGTAAAGGGGGAAAAAAAACCCACCAAAGTGTAGGAAAAGCAGCTAATTATAGTAATTGCAGCTGGTTTCAAAGTACTTCTAACAGTTTGTGCATAATGCTTACTTGAAAGCATCAAATGGGCGCTAGTTGTGAAATAGAACACCTGTTTGTTGTTGAGCATGTGTTTATGCAGATGATTTTTGTTGTCAAAGCACCTTGATGTAGAGTAGTCCTGTTTACATTTACATTCTCCCCAAAGGATTAACAGTGTTCTCTCAATAAATTTGCAGTCTATTCTCCTCTCAAAGGCTGCTGTTTGGAGGGTGGTGTGAACGAGGCAACAAGTGCTTGCTAATCACTTGCATATACATAATTAGCGGCAGTCTGGTGCACTGGAGTCTTTGTACAACCATAACAATACTGATTGGCAGCAGCAGATAACAATAGTCGTGGTAAGGTGCTATTTGTTGAATATTTGAAGGTGTTTTTCTTTTATATTTGCAGTAGGCATTTTGAGTTAATTGCGCCATTATTCTGGAACGCTCTTACTATGTTGTGTTAATGTCAGAGTTAAAGATTGGTCATGTGGCCTGTTGTACACAAAGGAATAAGACCTTTAGTAAATCCTTTGCTTCTTTTGAGACTAAGCTGGATCCTTTTTTTTTCTTCCTTCGTAATTTTATGGGACTAAGCTGGATCTCATTTTTCTTCCTTCCTATTTATATATAACCCAAAGTCAAACTGGAAGGTATATCTAAGAATTTGGAAGATGAATGCATATGGTGATACTCTTTGTATTCCGCAGTGATCAGTTTTATGACTGGCTCTATTTGACAGGTTCAGTACTTTAGAAAACAAATACGAGATTGTCGATGATAAAATTTATGGGTAATACAGACTGTAATGTCATAAATGACACTGAGAAAATTATTTGGATTGTTTTTCAAGTTTTTTATATTCACACAAATGTTGTTTAATATGGCAAATGCTTATCATCAGTTTGACTTGGGGAAAATACTAGAACAAGTAGACCATTTATGAACGTCTGAAAAATGAGGTGAGTCACTGAATTTTGCGAGGTTAAATTGTATCGAACTCTTCAATTTTCCTTTACTGACAAGGTAGCAGTCATACATTAGATGAAATAACTGTGAGTTTGTTTATAAGAGTGAAACTGTTAGAAAACTGATGAGTAATTATTAAAGGTTTAGTATTAAAATGGAAGTAAAAATGGAATAGAATTTTGTTAGGCTGCTACCTGACTTCTGCCTAGGCAGTACTCTCATTGATGAGGTAAGTAATGGAAAACAGAATGGTTATTCATGTTTTGAGGTTTCTCCAGAATGAAAAGGACTGCAGGTGTGCTGGATGATGGGATTAGAATTCAGAATGGTATCGGTAATGTGAAGATGTGGTGTGTGAGGAGCTGGAAGCTGTTCAGGGAGAGCAAGTTTGACATGCACTCTAGAATAGCCTACTTTACAAAGAAATTAATGAGAATAAGTGGCTAAGTAAGCCACTCTAAAGAAAAAGTCTGGTAGGTACTGTGGATAGCAAACTGGATTTATTATATCTCAGGGTTGTGAAGAAGGCAAGCACAGGCATGCATAAACAGTCATAGAGCGTGTAAGATGCATCTTTTTGCTCCATTGAGCACTTAAAGTCCTAGCTGGACAATTACATCCATTGCTGCCTGGTGCAGTTCAAGACCAGCAATGAGAGTGGTCAGCAATTTAGGGGGTGTGACCTGAATTGAATGAGTTTCAGTAACTGAGGCTAAATAAGAAAAGAGAAGTGATAATATAATCTGTTCTTCATGTGTACAGCACAGAGGAGAAGAAATTATGGGTTTATATTGTTGTAAGGCAGTTGGCTTACAAACCAGAGAAGCTTCTTCTGAAGTATGCATAACTTAAGAAATAGCCTACTGAGTCGTACCAGTGACCCATCTAGCCCAGTATTCTGCCTGCAGTGGCAGAGGAAATGCTGTTAAGGGAGAGCCTGTGAGCTTGGCTGTTTTCTTGCCTTTAAATCCCCTTGCACTTTTCCAGTCCAGAACTGTTGCATTAGTAAAGTTTGATGGTATGTCTCTGTATGATCTTTCTAGTATCTATTTATGGACCTGTTTCACCAGTGCCCTAACTATTGTATTGTGGTATTTGGTGAACAGTAGTTCTGCACTTCATGATTTTCTAAACTTCAAACCTCTCTCCTCTCTGAACTAAAGAGCCCCTGTCTTTTCATCCTCTCTTAGAAAAGGCAGTTTCTCCATCCCCTGGATCATTTTGGTTGCCCTTCTCTGTGTTTTCTCGTAATGCCACTACCTTCTTGCTGAGATGTGGAGACAAGACTGTGCAGGGTAATGAAGATGTGGGCACAGTGGTGTTTTCTTTCTCTTGTCTTGGTATCCTTTCTGACATGCCCAACAGTTTTTTTTGTCTGCTGCTGTACATGAACTTACTATTTCATAAAGCTGTGAGTCTTGAATCTAGGACTCAACTAAACTATAATTTGTGGTTCTAAGCTAAACATTGTGAGGCATAGTTTAGATTATTTTTTTTCCTAGATACATTACCTCACATTTATGTGCTCTATATTCGTCATCTTTGTCCACTCAATTTTGTGAGATCCTTCTGTTTTTCTGTGCCATAACTGTGGCATTTGACTATCCACTACAGTGTAGTATCATCCTTAAGCTGTAAGATTTCGTAGGTCACACCACTGTCCGTGTCCTTGATGAAGATGTCATGTAAAAATGATGGCAGCATGGAACTATTGGGGGACTTCCTGACTCACTTATGCTGAAAAGTGACCATTAACCCTTATCTTTTGTTTCCTCTTACTCACCCACCATTCAGACTGTGTAAGAACATTTTGTCTAATCCTGTGGCAACTTAATTTCTTTGCTGATATTTGGGGAGGAACCTTGACAAACTCATGCCTACTGGATGCCCTTTACCTCATGTTCATTGCTTCTCTTGTAGAACTCCATCAGGTTAGTGATGCAGGCTCTCCTTTCCAAGCAGCCATGATGGCTCTTTTCCAACAGATCTATGTTGTCTCAGGTGCTCTGTGATCTTATTTATTATAGACTGTAGTGACTTACCAGAAGCAGGAGTCAGACTCACCGACAGTTTCTGAGATCCTTTCTAGAGTCTTCTTTTGTTTGAGGTTGTGTTTGCAATCCATCTTCTGGGCATGTGGTTATTTGTAGTTATGGGTTACACTTCTTGGCCAGCAACCTCTGTGGTTTCACATTTCTGTTCCTTCAGCACTCCTGGCGTCCACTCTTGGTGACTTGCTGACACCTGGTAATTCTCATATATTTAAATTAAATCATCTAGCTTTCACTTGTCTACTGCAGCGGAAGGGTCTGGGTTTGGGTATCTTTCCAGCATGTTTAGCAGTAAAAACCAGGGCAAGTAATTCGTAGTGCTTCTCTGTGTGGCCTCATCATCCTCGAGTTCCCTTTCTGTACTTTTATTATCGAGCAGTTCCACTGATTTCTTGCCTGGCTTCCTGGTTTTGATGATGAGCATCTTTTGCAAAAAACTCTTCAAATTCTTTTCTGTCTGTCTCAATTTTGTGTTTACATTGTCCTGACATATTTTGTTGTCTTTCCTTTTCCTCCTTATTTAGGCAAGCTTTTCATTCTTAATACTGACCTTTTCCCTATAATCACCTTTTGACTTTTCCATTAAGACATCCAGGTAGATTTTGGAGGGAGGGGAGGAAAGAGAAAACTACTTTATTCTTTTTTTAATTGTGGCATCCATTTTTCCTGGTCTTACAGTATTTTCAGTAGTCTACTGCCTGTTTGTAAGGTCTTTTCAGCTGGTCCTTTGCCCCCCTGTTGTGTCCCCCCCCTTTATTTTTATTTTTTTTTCCTTCTTACCTTGTTCTTAGTTTTACCTATATTTTTCTGTTGATATTCAATATTTGGATATCTGATTTACTTGTGCATCTTTCTTCCACACCAGTTCTAAACCTACTCATAAATTATTAAGATAGATTCCTGGGAGATGGAAAAATCTTTCACTAGAGAAGCAGTATTATTTTAAATGTAAGTTAGTAGTAGTTAAAAGTAATAATAGTAATTTCCATCCTGTTTACAGATCTAGGGAGATCTGTGGACTGCTTTGGAAGAGTCTACAAAAGGTTACTGAAACAAAACCCAGCCAACATGTCCAGGGTATAGGACACATGGGGTTCCATGAACTGAGAAATTTTAAAAGTCATTGTGTTAAATAAAATCTTCATGTTCTATAATGCTTGTAATTCTTGAGAGTTCCTAGTCAAGTTCTGTGGAAAATGGTTTCCTTGCAGCTTCTCAAGATGCATAATAGGAATAGAGAGAAGTAAATTAGTACTGGGAGGTGGGAATCATGAGTTCCATTCCAGTTTCTCCTTCAATATTTAGTATTAAAATGAATATTAACATCCTGGAGAAATAGTAGAGAAGAAAAATTATAATGTTTTTGGGTTAGAGAGAATGACTTTAGAACATGAGGTTCTGATAACCTCTGTGGATATTGAGCAGTATGGAATTGCCTTGCCATGAGAAAGAACCTTAATGGGGAAATGTAGAAAGCTTTTTAATGTAGCAGGAAAAGGAGTAATGGAGCTCTATGACTGAATCTTGAGTCCAGATGTATTCAGAACCAAGATGAGGGTGACTAAGAGGAAGATTGAAAAATACTCAGAAGAGCATCTTGATACCCCTCAAAACAAATCAGAGTACATTTTGGAAAATAAGCAATAAAAAACCAGATAGTTTTTTACCAGTATATACATAATGGGAAAATTCTGTGGACTCTTTCCTTGAAGAGGTCATACTGAAATGGTGAGTTTTCCTATTTTTTCATAAAATACATGATACCATGAATAAAAATCACAAAATGTCCTATACAGATTTGCAGAAGATACTCAGATTAACAATAAAATGTAAACTTGTTGAGAATTTGTCCAAGACTTGCTCAGTGTTACTCAAATGAAACAGTAAAAATACAGTTGCTCTTTGCTGAGGTCCCTGCTGACTTGCTGTTTGAGAAACACTGTTTCGATTTTTAAAAGATAAAATTACTGTAGTTCCTAGCATGTTTCATAGTCTTTCTTAGATGGGTACTGCTGTTGCCATCAGTTTGGTACTTTCATATTCGTTATCATGGATAGTTAGAGCTCTCTTATTGAATGTGGAGTGTCCACGTATTTCCTTTGCTGTGTATTTTTGTTTTCTCATTATACTAAGTTAAGCCCATTAGTCCTTTACACCTTACTCTGTGAAGGTACTGATTCATGGGAATCAAGTAATTTCTTCATATTGTTTTGATATGTTAAGTAAATGGAGTTGTTTAAAGACACTGCAGGCACTTTATCTAGCATGTGGATTGTTACTAGGTTAAAAATAAAGATGTTCTGTTTGTGGTGGTACAAATACAGACATAGAGAATGATATAAAAGTATTGTGTAAGTCAGTGTTAATTTTCCTCCTGAAATGAAGGCAGGAGTGTTACTATTTCTGCGCTTTGGCCTAAGGAGTAAGTGCACATGAAGGATGCAACCAGGCAGCACAGCCATCCTTTTACAAAAACAGGCTGCAACAAGAAGTGTATGTTGTCTGCGTTGGTGCTTGTACAATCAACAATAGATACACATACAGCCCTCCCACATGTTACTCACATAACCAAATCCTTTCAACAGATGCCCAGTGTGGCAGGGAAGTTTTGAAGGCAATATCCAGAGGATGTTTTCTTTTTTATACTGTATCAGATCTAATGGTATGCTGCTAATGAAGGAGGAGGTTCAGCTAGGCCATAGCTGGAACATAATGCCTTTGCCACCTTCTGGTGAATTTAGCAAGAATATGACTTGCCAGCTGATGGGGTCAGTTATCTGATCTTGCAGGAAACTGTCCTATTCTTGCTCTTCTCCATCCCCAACCTCTTCCAACTCCCCCCTCCCCCTCCGCCTACTTTTTTTTTTCTTCCTATTGGAGCTGCACAAATAGCACGTCAGACAAGGAAGACCTCTCGACTGCAGGACTGGGAGGAGGAGGAGGAGGGTTTTTCCTCAGCCACATTAGCTCAGATATGATGAAAAATTGCACCTAGAATTCTCTGAGGAGTTTTGTTGGAACTAGAGGAGTCTGAAAGCAGATTTATTTCAGGATATTCTTATGGATGTTACTAGAAACTTTTAGAGAACTAGAGTATTTCTCTAGCTTTCTTATCATTGATCCATTGACCTCACCTTATTTCGCCCCGTATGGAGATAAAAAGTATATTAGAGAATGACCAGATCTCTGGGAAATGTTCCTACTCTTAATCATCTCAGATTGTCTGAAGAGGGGTTGCTGTCTCTAACCAATAATCATGTGACTAAATTTAAGTCATTGCCTATCAAACTGTGATCTGCTGGTACAAGATTAGGCTGTCACTGAAAACTAAATAGTCTTGGTATAAAATTTAACTAACTTGAACCGTAGACATCTAGAAGAAAAGCTTTTGCTAAAACTGTTTCAGCTGTGTTGCTGATGCTTGCTATTCTTATGTGCACACTTGGTAAACAAAAATATGGAAGTCTCTTCAGAGGAGATGAAAAATTTGTCGCTTCTCCCTGATGGAGAACTCAGATTCCCTGGGGAACATCAGCATGGAAAAATGCATCAGCATCATAACCGGCACTCATCTGCAGCACAACCCCCGGAAGACAAAGCAGCATTTTACCTCATGGGATTAACAAACATGTGTCAGCTTTGGTACTGCTGTTTGGTAGTCAGGTGATAGACTGCCCATATGTCCTCTACCTCATTCTGGCATGAGATCCCCCCCCCTTTTTGGAATTTGAAATAAAAGCATAGCTTTATTCCGTTGTCATTTGTTACAGTTCTTATGTCACAGACATGAAATTTTAAAAGATGCTTTAAGAAGTTCTGTACACAAGTTTATTTTTCTCACTGTAAGTCTTTACTGGGAAAGCTTCTTTCTTTGTTTGCTTATCTGTACTGGGGACATACAGAAACGATCATAGAACGTAGATGACTTGCATCAAAAGAAACTTAGGTATATAAATAGTTATGCTTTAAATAGGAGGATGAATGTTAAGAGTTCTTCAGCCACCTACACAGCTCAAATCCCTTCTCATAGTGCAGCATGGTCCTTTTGGTGGTGCCATGCTCCCAAATTGCACAGGAAAAAGGAGAGAAGGAAGAGGCTTTTTTAGACACTTGCAACTCGCATCTAATTGAACAAGTGTCCTCAGCTCTGTCTCTGGGATTTTGACTAGAAGTGTGATGATTTCTTGACATAAGAAAAGTAGTTGTTTAGTACTTAGTGTTTTGCAGTGGGGAGAAATGGACGATAATATGTGGCTTTGCAGTATCATGAAGTTAAAAGGTTTAATTTAAAAATTACTGCAAGCTTGGAGAATTGGTGTTTTCTGTCTTGTAGTACTCCATCACTGGCATTTTAGCACTCTGAGGGAATAATTTGTAGGTCATTTTAAGCAGATTGGAAAATGTGAGTGTTACATCAGTGTTATGCAAACATCATTATTAAAGGCAGATGAAAGCATAAAGTATGGATTTTACCTCACTCTTACATCGGTTTCTGTACCCATTATGGATGAGATCCTTATATTTCAGCTACTTAGATTTTACCTAATTTATTATTTTTAAAGGGAGTTGCAACCACAATTCTTAAGGGATTATGAAGTTCATTAAATTAAAAACAAGACACAACTACCTCTAATAAATGTTTTGATTAAAATGGACATTTCTGAACCTTCTACAGACAATACCCGCTCAGATGTGACAGCATTTGTGACATCACCAGTACAGACTTTCACAAGGATTTTGAAGTCAGTGTTGTAAGTCAGTTTCCATTTTGTTTTTATTAATTAGAAAATTGTGCTGTTTACTTTCTAGAGGAAAAAGCATCCACTAAAACCATATCAATCTGTTTAGTTAACTAAAAAATGATGCAAATACATTTTCTGAAAATTAAGGTTCCTGTTGATCCCTATTATTTTGGTGTCACAAATGTTAAATGAATTCAGAATTTCAGAAAGGACAGTTGCAGGAGGAGTTAATCAGTGTTTTCTCTTGTATGAAATTTGACTTTTGCATTGAATAAAGTAATCATAGAGTTTGCTGAGATCTATTTAAGGTCATCCTATTAAGTTATTAGAGTGCATTTTGCATCTAAACTATTTTGGAGGCTGTCATTAAAAACTTTTCAGTAATTCAGATTAGGAAAAATATATATGTTCATAGCACAAAAAATGCGAATGTGTGTCTGTTAGCAGAAAACCAGTAACAAACCTCATCCTGATACTGGCTAGATGAATTCATATGTCTTATCCAGGTCATTCATCTTTCAGTTCTATCTTGTCACTGGAATTTTGGGGTTCCTAATTCATAGCTCCATTTTAAAAGTTTTTTAAGTGATTGAAAATGAGGCAAAAATTATGTGCCAGTAAAACTGCATAGGAATTTTGCATTTCTGCTTGTTAGTCAATCTTTCTTTTAATCCAGAGGACTGGAAAAACTTGAAGCAAAAGACTTTTGAAATACTCACTTGGCTGAATATTTATTGCAATTGTAAGATAATAAAATCATGCAAGATAAAATACTGGAAAATGTGTGTATTAAAATTGAACTGTATTATGATTCTTATGTTATGAACAGTTTTATTCAATTTAAGGCAGTGAAGTATTCTAGAAATATGTAGAATACTGAGATTAAAAATCTGGTGGTTTTTTTTTTTTTTTTTAGCTTCATTACTTTAAATGTAGGCTGCAAATTTAAGAAAATACTTTACTGGCCAAATAGTTTTTATCTTCTTGGCACTGCTTCTATTATAGAAGTGTTACACGGCTAACTCAAAATGTAAATTTATATTGAGATCTCTGTGTTGCTAAGATTTCGTTAATATCCTTAAATCATAATAATCACTTCAGAAATGCATGTCAAGGTATTGTATTTCTAGCTTTTTTCAAATTGTAAATTCTAAGTGATTTTTCAATTATTTGCCAGAGTACTGAGGTTTGTATATATTCCTTATAGTTGACATATTTTTTTATCTGTAATTTCTGTACAAAGAGAATGCTGTCAGAATATATTCTGACATGTATGTCAGAGTATTCTTTGCTTGTATAGAATATGAGTTTGTATTAGGCAAATTTGGATGAGGAAATTCTTGGTTTAATACTATGTCAGAACTACTGTGGCATTGTTGCCTAGAGATGCAGTTGATCTTAGAAATTTGAATCACTTGAACCTGATTTTCTAACTTAACTGGAAAACAAGAATTGCAGTCACAAGGTAGACCGTCAGTGTAGTTAATCATTTGTTAATCTTGCCTAGGTTTATGCTGATACCCCTTCTCCCTTGCTTCTTTCTTCCCCCTAGCTAGTCATTTCTTGTTGATGCTGATACTAGCTGTACAGTGAGCTGAAGTTGTTTTGATGTGGTCAAACCCTGTTTTCTTGGGGTGTATTTTCAGTTAGATCATTTTATAGGTCTGCCTCAGCTGCATGGATTCCACTGCTGACATCATAGAGTGGGACATGGGATGCATTGCACGCTTCCTTCACAAGTGTTCTTCACCCTCCTATATGCACTGTGCTGGTCATAGATTGTATTTAAGGTGAACCACAGTGACCAAGGACTGGGACTTTCATTCATCATCAATACTCCCTGGTTAGTACAGGACAAAACCACATAGTAGTTAAGGGAAGAACCTGCCTATATTGAATGTGTACTCCAATTTCCTGAATGTGAGATTGTAATTTTTTAAGAAGAAGTGCTCACACACATTTGGAGATGCCTCACAGTGTTAAAGGAGAGTCTGGCTTTTTCTAAAGGTGCTAGTAGATGGTGGGTGCTGGATTGATGGGAGAGTGGCTGCACATGGTGCAAACCGCTAGTTACATGGTGATGTTACAGGATCCAGCTAGAACTGTAGATCCTGAATGTTTGAAAATCTATTCCTGAACTCTTCTGAAAATGTGCTGCTATGAGATGACTGATACTCTGCTATTGGCCGTTTGTGTTGTTAAATCCTTTTGTTGGAGTCCATCCTTTGAAATTGAAGTCTAATCCAGTCTTTCTCTCTTCACTCTGCTTCTCTCTGTTTTTGTGTCTGTGTGTTTTGTCTCTGAAGCCCTTCTGTTCTCTTGTCATTTTAAAAAATATAGTTAGCAAAACTAATTTATTTGTTTATCAGGGAATAATAATATTTTCAGTGTTCCTAATATTGTGTAACTTTACAAATTGTAATATTTTTCTTTCTTTCTCTCATCTCAGTACTGCATACTTAAGCAAAGGTTACATTAATAGTTCTTTAGTGGTTAATTTAAAATTAAACATAGTGTATAAGCATTTCAGGTTATTCCTGTAACTGTTTATTAATTTAAGTAATTCTTCATTGTGTTTCATCTGGTGTTTCTCAGCTCACTGGCGTAAGTTTGCCACTCTGAAATTCTTCACATCCTTGATAAACTTGAATAGTTTTATTGTCTTGCAGTATATGCAGTGGTGATCCCAGATCATTGTCATGTATATTTTCACTGAAGTGTTCCTAACAGAGAACTGTAGAGTATCATGGATAGAAATTTGACTGCATAATCCTATTTTGTTCTCTTCCTTTTACTCACTTTCCTATCTCTATTCTGTTCCATCACACAGCTTTTTTCATCCACACAACTATAGCTTCCTTAAACTTATTAAAAGCTTTTAAAAAGTTGAAATAAATTGTGTCAGTCTTATCCATTTTATTTTATTGATATCCTTAAGGAAATCCCTTATGTATCTTAAGCATGATTTTTCTACTCAAAGGCAGTGCTGCCCTGTTTATTTTGTGTCAGTTTGCATTACTTAAGTGTATGACTAAAAACAGAATCACAGTTTTCTTTGATTACCATCCAGGTAATTGACTTGAAATTTCCAAGTTTTCTTTTTTTAACCTTTTTTTTTTTTGTTGTTGTTGTTCTGGGGGGTGTGGGATGTAATTCTCTGTTTATAATCCTTCATCTTAACTATCATCATTGAAGGGTTTTTGCCAGTAGTTTTCACCTCACTTACAATTTCTTAGTAATTGTGGATGTATTCTGCCTAGTTCTGGGACTCCTTAGTACCTAGCACTCTGCTCCAGGACTTCCTTTTTGATCCAGAGAGTGAAAGTATATGTCTCTTCCCTGAAGCAGATTTCTGTTGTTGTAAAAACCAATAGAAGAAACCATTTTGGTTCTTTCCAAATATCATTGCCTCAGTTGCAGACTTTATTTTATGTCTTTTTAATTTTTCACCAAATTTTCATTCCTTATTTTGCTTAAGCTTTGTATTTCCCTTGCTTGGAAGTTCTCAACATCTTATTTTCTGTAAGCAGTATTTCTAAGGTTTATTAATTTTGCCATTTAACTACAGTGATTCGTTTATTTAAAGAAGCCTACATTTTCTCAGCTCCACTCAACTGGTTCCTTACCTTCTGTGATTGCAGGATGACTTGGTGGAATGAACAGGCTGAAAAGCTGGGATTATGTGGTAAAGAGCAAGCAGACCCTGAGGGTTGGATGGTATATTTTCCAAATTTTGATGGTCTTTATCAATGAAGTGCTTGGATTGTTAATAAAAATACTACAAAGCATGATAAAGGAAGAAAATGGGGGTGGAGGTAGGAGAGTGGATTTGAAGCGTTTGTTTCTCTCCCATGCCCCATTCTGAAGTTCAGTTTTACCTTAAAGTTTACAGAGCAATTCCTTTCCCAAGTACGATGGAACTTAAATATTTTGTGGTTACTGTTAAATGGTTCTTGAATTAATTCCTCTATACTGCATGGATGAAAAGGAAAATACCTCCCGCTCATGCATTTTGGAGCCAACAGATTCAAGGAGTATTAGTGTCAATAAATTACTTCTCTGAACTTTATTATGTGTGATATTTAGCCAGTTAGAGAGAAATAAAAAATCCTTGAAGTGGACACTATTTAAATTTGGGGGCATGGGATTTTCTGCAATTAACTAGATTGCTATGGTAGGCCAATATATTAAGCTCAGGCAGTTTTGCTGCTAATTACACACAACTTCTCTGGAGTATCGGATATTCAGATCCATTTTATGAATATGGTAGAGAGAATAACAACTGTAAAACAAAGCACTGTGCATGTAAGTGACTGTTAGCGTGTATTTCAGAAGGGATAAATGCTCACCATATGGTACAATTACTGTGTCCAAGTTTTCAAATTAGCTTCTCTCATCCTCCTTATTACTGTCTTTAAAAAGAGAGGAAAAAAAACCCAACATGATTTATCTACTCTGCAGCAGAACTCTTGACGCAAAACAGCAGCCCAGTTCTGTCCAGTTTTTTTTTCCTAGCATAATAGAGGCTGTCGGACTTTTTTATACTAATTACTGTGTGAGCCTCAGATGAACCCCCTTCAATTCACAGGGCTTTGTTAAGGGAGGAGCTGTCAATGTGTCTGCCCGTTTGCAGCTGTGCTGTGGCTTTAGCTTGCTTAACATTATGCTGCTTTTTAGACTTGACAGAAGGGATTTTTTTTTTTTTTTTTTTTTTTTTTTATTAAGGCAAAGCAGCCTTGTAGCGAAATGGTTTAAGCAGCTGCATTGTGGGGAAGCACAAAGAAGTTATTATTGTGTCTGTTTAGGGGGGTCGAATGGAGGGGGGAGATATTCGGCTGCTGTTGATGCCGATTGTTGACTTGCCATCTGCCAGATAGGGAGAAGAAAAAAATGACAGCTCCAGCAGGGTGTTCAAGAGGTTGTTTGGAGAGACGCATAAACATGTGCAGATGTCGAACTGAATAATGGCAAGAACTTGAGACGGTTTATGATGCTGCTGTTGTGTGTGCATATACAGAATGAATGTATGTGGAGATTTGGTTAGGAGGAGGGTACATATTAATTATCATTGTCCCCCACCGCCTCCTTTACTTCTGTTAATTAGTTCAGGAGTTTAATATCTTCCCTCCCTCCGCTGTTTATTCCTAAAAAGAGCCTTTTCTTTTAGGGAAGAAAACTTTTGATTTCTCCATGTGGTGGATTTAAAAAAAAACAAAACCCAGCAGCTTAATAACTTTGATATTGTGGAAGTAGAAAGAGTGATGCAGTTATTTCAGTCTCAGACGTTTGGTGGACAGGTGCTATTTACAAGTTTTTTTGTCTTTCTACCTCAAGACTGATATGTTGCATACCCCTGCTACTGCATCCTGAGCTTTTCTTATGCAGAAAGTGCCAGTCGGTGATTGTCTAGTATTATATAGCAGACAAGTAAATGCTAGGGGTTAGAATGAGATTAGCAACTAATTTTCTCTTTCACTTGATCTTATTTTCAGTTCTTTCTCCAAAGCAAGGAGCTGGTCAGGCATAACTTATATTTTCCTGTTTGACAGTTGCACATAAAATAAATTTGGATGGCTCTATAGGAATACAGTTTTCTTTCTTCCACTAAAATCCTTTCTTATTTGTTGTTCGGTGATTTCTGGTGCTGTTGAGTTTCCAGGATAATGTGGAAGAAATGTGAAACAGCATACAAGCATGGAGGGAAATTAAATTAGCCCAGATGGGCTAATTGTCTTATCCAGGTGATCTCTTACTTCAAAGATAAAAATGGAAACTTTTAAATAATGAATTTTCTTCTCTAATATTATGTGAAATTCAACATTCTGATACCTATATTGAACTGGAAAATGGAAAATGAAATAGTGGTTGAGGTGGACTGTGGCTATGGATTGCAGACATTTCTTCCAGTTATCAGTATATGTCAGGGTTTTTTGGTCAGTCACAGCATGACTTCAATACTATCTGAATGAACCTAAGCACCTCTTTCCACCAAGCTCTCATTGAAAGACAAGGAACCCCTTTTTATTGTGTCTTCTGTCTTAGGTCTAATAAGCAGCAGGTCTGTAGGTTATTGATAATGATAACTACTGGTGGGGGCATTTGATGTGCCCTCTTACTATTGCTGTGGCAGGGTAGAAGAAGTCAGTTTAGGATTATGTCAACTTAATTCTAACTGAAAATTCAGGTGTGGCCACCTCCTACCCAAGAGCCGATTTCTGTATCTGAGCCTAGGCAGAGGTCAACCGGCATTGCAAAGGGAGAACTGCTTTTTGCCTGTTAGTTGGGTTGTCGGTTCTTCTCCATCAAATTGTGCTGTTTTCTCTGTTCTGTCATTGCTGGTGTGCAGCCCAAATTACTTTGGGTAGTGCTGCATTGCTGTTTATCGTGAAGTATTTCAGGCAGCCAAACAGTTCTCCTGATGTGAGACAGCAATGGAGCTGTTGTTTCAACTCAAGCAGTTTGAGGAATGCTTCTGTGTATCTTAGACTAATTCTTTGCAAATAATGCCGGCTAAATGATAAAGCAAAAAGGTTGATCTCAGAAATGTGCTTGAGGCAGAGACATAGATGAACAATGTTAGTGCTAGCTTTTTGATACCTGGCAAGGTGTGAGGCTGGGAGCACACCTAGTCACAAGGAAAAAGTTCAGAGGAGCTATCTTAAAATTACTGCAATGTGCTGGTTTTAAAAGTGAGATGGTTTGCTTTGTGAAAACATGCTAAGCAAGTATACCAGTTTTAAGAGGGGGAAGTCACATAATTTTTGACAACACATTAATCTGTCAAAGAAACTCAGCTGAATGATAATGCTATTGTCAAACTTATCATACGCTTTTGCAAACAATGGAAAGTTTGAGATTTCTTGTGTAAACTAGAGTTGGCTGTTTTATGAAATGTTGTAAGTAGGGAATATTAAGATGTTTAATTCAACTTAACTACATATAAAAAGCATTTACACTTTAATTGTCTGATTTAATACATACATTTTTACCAAGTACATGATTTTAAGTCATTGCTGCTGTAGCTGTCTTATTCAGTGTACTTTACAGATGAATATTTGTATACTTGTCCTACTCTTAAAATATTTTCAAAATCTGAGAAAGATCTTTGGTCTACTAGCACTTGATTAAAAACAGAAGGAAGTAATATTTTTTCTGTTATACAAAGTACCACTTGATGTTGATAGTCCTGTATAAAAAAATACCAATGTTTAAAAGTACTAAGAATGTGAAGGTTTTTAGCTATTAAAAAAATTATGTCAAACAATATTCTAAATTTTTTTTTGCGTTTACCACATATATATCACACTACTATTAAAACCTGTAAAACTGCTTTGAGAAGCCACTAAATAGTGTTCTTGGATTTTGATCCGATAAAGCCTTATACAAGAGAGAAATTTAGAAAATGTGAGCAGTGTCTCTAGATGATTTGAGGAGATATAGACCTTGGTTTTCAGTTCCTGAATAGCAGGCATATTTAGAAAATATTGATCTCCTTTGTTGTTCAGGGATGCTGATGCAATACAGAACCATGTTGTTGCAGACAGCATGTGCTAATACCAACTTCTATTAAATTTATTTATTGTTCTAATTCTTATCCTTCAAGAATGAAGGGGAAGTGAGAGTGATGTTGAAACTGGCAAGGTTTTCTTCCTATTGGCTCAAGATGGACATGGTAAAGGTCAATTCTCAATTTGTCAGGATGTCAGCTAGCTCAGTATTTCTGGTATGATTTTTTAAAAGGACAAAATTCTCTGCATATGAAAATTGAGTATGTGCTGTGAACATTTATTTTCCATGAGATGTCAAAAAACATCAGTAATTCTGTGTGGATATTGTAGATGCCCAATTTGAAAACTGCATTTATGTTTGAGTGGTGGCATGTCTCTCTGTTGAGTATTTTCCTCTAGATTTTTTGATATTGTAGAGAAAAGATTATTAATGCAACAGGAAAGCATTGAATAAACAGCAGGACCTGAAGTACTGATGTATTTGTACAAGATAGTACAGTGACTCATGCCAGTAGGCCTAATGAAAAAATGGGGGACTGGTGATTTGAACCCTAGTGAGCTGGGACACATAGGTGGCATATAGAACCTAGGGGGAAGAAACTCCACAGTAAGAGCACGGAAGAACTTTCCCTTGAGGAGAGTGGTCCTTCCATCGCTTTAGCTGCAGAGGTGCATGCTGAGACCATGGAGAACTGCTCTGTGGCTTTGCCCTGCCTGGTGGCTGCATCTCTCTGCTTGAAAGTGTGTTGTTTTACTAGTAGGAGCCCTCATATCTGATCAATACTTACGACTGCTTCAGGAAAAAAGATGCTACCATTTGCCTGCTCTTCAGCGTATCTTGGCTGGCATGGAGAAGAGAGCATTGTCCCGGCTTTCCTCTCCCTCCTCTTGATAGCTGAGGGACTTCTAGAGCTTGTTCCCCAGGCTGCTTGCTGCCTTCTGCAGAATCTTAGCATCTCTGCAGTTTTCACTGATTTCTGGCCACACAGCTGTGAATTGCTGAACATAAATTGGCCAGTCTTTATGTCTGCACTGGATCATTGTGATGTGGTGGGCAGTGAAAGGCACTTGAACTTTCTCACCTTAATTCCCCATTTTGCAGGAAACTTAACGGAAGCTTAGCTGTGGCATAAGCCGATGAGCACACCTAGCATGAAATGTTTCCTATTTCCCAGTTGTGAGTGGAAAAATTAATTTGTCTAACATAAGTACAGATGTGCTGAAAATGTCATTTAGCATTACTGGGATCTGTGGGAAAACAGTTAGTATAAGTAAGAATCACTGTTTCGTAGTAGAAAAGACAGAATCAGAAAAAGTTAGTTCCAAATTCTGATTCTCTTTGAACTGCTGGCAAATATTTGGGAGGGGGTATATAATAAAAATAGCTTTAAAAATGCTAGGGCACAGTAAGAAAAATATCAGTTGAAATTAATTTTTTGGTGTGCAGTAAGACTTTGTCAAATCTTTTGTGTAATATATAACTGCATTACATGATACATAATTCATATTAGATTGAAGGACATATCACAGGTATACTTTTTTTTTTTTTAAGCATTTAATTTTTACAGTAGCTTTGAACTCTCTTGCAAAGTTATCATTAAATCAGACGTAAGTAAATATTTAACAGAAGTGCTTTACATTTACTAGTGTCTTCTGACTTAATCAAATAGTCTGCTGATGCTTCTAATCATGTGTTAGGTAACACTGCCCTCAGAGGGCCAAGGTAAGTAAATTCAATCTCAAAACCACTGGCATTACTTCTGATATTGTACTTGACCTGACATGAATTACAGTTGTTTCTTTTAAAGAAAAATGGCTTGTGTTTAAGTTGTGTTATTTACTTTTATGTATTTTTTTTTAATGTGCTTAAATAAATTCATTCCTCCCCATCCCTCCTTGGTATATATTAGTGTAAGGGAACTGGAGTTTTGATTTAACAAAATGTGCCATAAAAAAATAAAGAAAAAGAAAAAAAGGGCAAACAATATTATTTCTATTAATCCACTTTAGTAGATCGGTGACACAGACAAGAGGCAGATTTTTTTTTTTCTTTCTTTCTGGTGTGGGTTTTTTTTTTTTTATCTCCTTCCCTTAAATCTCACTTATGTCTGTGTGGCAGCTGTTGCTTCTTTTAAGGAACCAAGTTTTTGAACTCAGGTTTCTGTTGCTTATCAGCACTGTATATTAAAGACATTTCCTTCACACCTCTAAAGCCATTTACATATTGAAAAATGTAGATGTTTTGCAGAAGTGATTTTTTAAAAAATACTTTTTTAAAATCATAAGATTAATTTTAAATTACTGAATAATTTTTCAAGAATAGCTAAATCTCCATATGCTTAGGATTAGAAGTGGTGAGACTAACAATAGCAACCATCGTATCTGAGGTGAAGTGTATGTTTGAAGAGAGAGTTTCAGTTCTGAGGTGAAGTAAAAAAATTATGAACTCTGAGTGGTACATTTGTCTAACATGGATTTGTTGACTGCTCATATGGTTTCTTAGAAAGCTCTTCTGTGTGAAGCTCCTCAGCAGCATCAAAACTACAAACATTGCATCACTAGAGCAAACATATTTTGTGAAATGTCTTGAAGGCAGGATTCCTGTTACTAGCTGTCACAGGTAGAAAAGAAAAATCATTAAACTTGCAGTACAGAGGCTAATACAGAGCCAGCCACAAAGGTCATGTTCTAAATAAACCTTCATTAAGCATTCTTTATTGCTGTTGTTAGCCAGTGTATTATTAAATACAATGTTATTTAAAGAGCTGTGTGTTTGAGGGTGCATTTTGCATGAAGATCAGATTGCATTTTCATGTATTTCATGCCTTATTTCATCTCTTGGGTGTATTTTCTTGGTAGTTATTAAAAAAGAAGCCACCAATAATCTCAGTCTGATTCCAAAGTTGTGTTTTCTGTGTGTATTTATTGTTTGTATGTATCCGTGAGGTATATGTTCTAGTGCCCCTTTTCTCAAGTAGCTTGAAAAACTTTTGACTAGAATTAAAATCATGTAGGAATTACTTGGCTTTCTCTGCTGCAGTAGTTGAAATTAGAAACCTCTTCTTACTGTCTAGTAAACAGATCCTAAAAGAACATGTTTTTCAACTTAGAAGGGTGTAAATTTAAGCAAAATAATAATTTAGCTTACATTAATTTTTTTCAGCAGGAAGCGGGGTACAAACTGATTAATTCTCTATGGCAGATCCACTGCTTTTTTAAGTACCACAGCTCCATCATCAAATTGTCAGAATATCTTGTGGTTTGGTTAGCCTTCCTGGACTTCTCCTTTTGCATGGAATTTCTTCTCACTTGAATTAATGAATTTTAGATGTAAATTTCCTGTTGTTTTCTTGTATTGAGATATTTGATAAACATCCACTCCAGATATCTTTAAAGTAATTTAATATTGTGCATACTGTAAAATACACTTTTTTTAATGAGGGCTTGGTAAGTTAGAAGACACATGGAAGTTTTTTCTTTTCAAATACTCTGATGTGTTATAGCATTTTTTTGTATGGAGGATTTCTCTTTCAAAGCAGTTCTGTAACCACATGTCTATTAATAAGTATGGACTAAAATGTTTTTCTATCTTTAAGCAGATCCTGTAGAAAGAATGCAGTTGTAAGAGAGCACCTAGAGTGCCTCTTGAGAGCCATTAAACCACTTAAGCAGCTAAGTGAACTGTTCACTGATACCACTGTTTACTTTAGTCTTCAAAAGTGTTCTCCCATTTGTTAATGAAATTACAAAATAAATAAAGGGCAAATGATAAATATTCATGCATAGGCCATCAAGAGGGATTGGAATATTGGTCATTTCAAGACAAAACTAAGTGGTTTGGGGTATGTGCTTGTGTTTGTACAGATGTCTTGAAAAAGTCTGTGATTCATGTTAGGGAATTGTTCAGGAGAAACATTCTTTAGAGAAATATATCTATGAAAGAAATATATGGATCCTTATGAAGACAGTATTTTGCAATTGCTTTTAAATTACTTGTCCTGTGTCTGGCTATAGTTTGCAGGGCAAAGACAGAGGTACAGCTGTGCTCATGAGAAAACTGGTACTCGTACGTCATTCAATATTTATATCTTCTTGTGATTAGCTTCTGTCCAAAGTCGCTAGCTCCCTTCAGAGGAGCTTGAAAGTGCTAGTCATACTTCTCTAATGGTTTTTTTCTAGTCAGATCATCAAGTACGTAACTCAGTAGATGATAAAAAATCTGTTCTCTTTCCTGATTAAGAGTTTCTGAGTACCTAGTAGAAGCCAAATAAAATCTAAAATGTTGCCCTAAGAGGAGAAGAGGGAGTAAGCGATCAGGGAAATGTGCACTAGGCTGGGTCTCTAACAGCACCTGCTAGAAGGGTCTCCTTTTCTACAGATTTAGTTCTGAAGAGTGTGTATGTAAGTAAACGAAGTCTTGTTTTTTCTTGAACTGACTGATGAGTGTACTTACCCTGTCAGCTCTGATTTTTAGAGCAGAGCCTGTCCAGTTTATTCCTTACAGAAAGGAGGGCTGTCTTTGACACCCGAACTGCTGGATGGCTGACCTGTTTTAGGCATGTTGGTATTCTCTCTATGCTGTCCTTGAACTCTTCAGTAGTCTTAGGTGTCTGCCTACCATTTAATTAACCTTCTAGAGAAGCCTAAGATCTTAGATATATTTTAGAGCTAGTGACACGCACTTTCTCTAGTAACAATCACTTACTGTTGCAACTAAGTAAGATATAATTTATTAGAATTGTACAGAAGAGTCTCTTTATGGTCTGTTTAAGATAGCAACAAGGATATTAATATTTTTAAAACTTACATTGGGTGATCTGATACATAAGGTTTTGTTTTGGCTTCAACTTCTGAGTTCATGCAGATTTCAGCAAATTTGCCATAGGGCATTTTTTAAACATTCTTAAATATGAGTCATACCTTTACTTAAGCCTATGATTATTTCATTTTCAAGTATTCAGCAAACTTAATTCAAAAAATGTCTTTTCTTTTTCATGTAATGATTATATGTCTTTTCACTCTTGTTGGTATTAAAGTTACATATTTATTTTCCCATACTGCACTTGTATTTCTTCTCCAACTGGAAACTCTCATACCTGGTTTTTGTGCTTGTTTGTTGTGTGTGGGTTTTTTTGTTTTGTTTTGTTTTTTTTATTGTTTGCTCTTACATTGGCTGGGATTTCCCATTGTGAAATCAGTTCAGGTTGGCAGTGTCAGTAGGGGTGTTCCTAGCTAAACTAGCACCAGAGAACTGAGATAGACAGCTCTGAGTCAATACAAATGTAACTAGTGCTGTATTTGCTCTGTTAATTTTGAGATCAAATTAAGTAACATGACTTTTTCAATTTTTTTTCTACTTACATGAATAGATTTTTAAAAAAAAAAAATCAAGATGATACCCTGCTATCTAGAAGCAGGACTAGATAGGAAGAGTTTTGCTTCTGAGGGGCAAGAGGCACATGTCATCACAAATAACCTGGTGTTAATTTTTCTTTTTCCTCTTCTCCTACTCTCTGTGCCACTTCTCTGCTTAAATACATGTTGGAAATCGGAAATGTAAATGGCTTTAGTTAGATTTGTAACCCATGGGCAGTGTTAAAATCTTTACCGCTTGTGATCAAGTTCAGCTAGGCCATATTAGCAATTCCCATGTTGAACTTCAGTATTAATTAGTTGATTGCTCTCATGGAAGAAAGGTAAAGATGAGATTAATGAATTTTTAGATTAGCCTTTAACGGGGTAATCTTCGTGTCGGATGTAAACTTGTTTGTGACCTTTGAATTGTATACAAGCTATGTAGCTACAGCTAACAGGGTGCTGGAGTGGTCTTTTCTAAGCATTTTGCAAATGATGAGAAGTCCTCGGCACGGTTGGAAATTCTGCGTTGTTAATACATTTTTTTACTTAACATGTTTAATTGTATAATGATGAAACTGTGGCTTATGTAAAGACTTAGTAAGTACGTATGCATATGTTATTTACTCTGCATAGTCGATGGAAATCAAAGACGGGAAAAGTTGGACAGATATGAACACATGTACTTAAGTGAGTAATTGCACTATATAGATGAAGTTGTTGCTGAGATTTTGTTGTGGCATTGTAAAGTATAATGCTACTAAAGAGATTTTTTTTCACCCTTAAGTAGCAAATAAGTGGCATTAATTAATCTGTTGTATCTTTACTGATCTGTTCTGTATGTTTCTGCCCGAATATTTCATGGCTTTCAGAATCTTCTGCTCAGACTGGGGTAGGTGTAAGGTGGAGGTGGTGGGTTTGTTGGGGGACTTACCTCTCAGAAGGTAATTGGATTCGCCTTTTCTTTTTTATTCCTTTTTCTTTCAGATATATTAAGTATATTTTGTGTAGGTTCTCCTACTTACCAAAATTTTCTTGTATTTGTTTAGTGTATGATTTGAGGAAATTAATGAGTTTTGCTTTGGCTCATCAGGATAAATGTTCTACCTTGTTGTAGTTTAGATTTCATTTTGCTATTAAAAATCAAACTATAGTGCTTATTTTTGCCTGCAGCAAATTTCAAAGTGTTTATAGGTGTAAAGATGTAAGATTTTGAAGAGTATAGTGTGATAAAATTTAAAATTACAGAATATTACTGTACAGTACTTCTAGCTTCTTATTCCAGAGACATTGTATAGTCCAGGCTAACCACTGCAATTCCATTTTGTAGGGAGTTAAGATTTCTGTAAATTGAAAATGCCTGAAAAGATTTTGGTGTAATTAATGTTAGACACTGATAATATGTTATGTTTTTTAATATCAAAGTGGGGTTTTTTTCTACAGTATTAATGAACTTTTTTTTTCTCCTTTAGGAGAATATATAAAAAACTGGCGGCCAAGATATTTCCTGCTAAAGACAGATGGCTCTTTCATAGGCTATAAGGAGAAGCCCCAGGATGTGGATCTGCCATATCCACTCAACAACTTTTCAGTGGCAAGTACGTATTTCCAGTATTTATTATTCTCTTAGCATATTGACAAAATATCTGCTACATATTGCTTCATGTGTAGTTCAGAATATATTGGTAACACTGCAAGTTTGATGCCATGTGTCAGACTAGTGCACCACTAATCTTATGTCCAGCTCTACAAGATATCTTTACCAGAGCATTGAAGATTTTACTTTGGGTTGTTTTTTTGAGTATTTTTGGAAGTCTGAGTTCTCATTTTTTTGTGTGTGTGTGTGTCTGAAGTGTCTGTAACTAACAATAACATTTGGCACATTAGTATAGTAAGAAGAAAATTCCTGGAAAGCTTACTTTTATTCTGATCATTGACCTCTTTTCTCTTTTTCAGTAGTATCTCTGAATTCACTTGAAAACTCAAATTAATTAGAAAATTATCTAGACTGTCAAATGACACAAAATCATGCTAAATTATTTTTCTCTTGGATAATCAGGTAATCAGCTCTCCAGCCTGGTTAATCAGTAATTTCAAGCAATCAGACAATTTGCATATATTAGCAAAGCTACAAAGTGTGTATCTGTTGGATAAAGTGAAGACATTTTGATTTCTTGTTTTCCAAGAATGTTTCTAAAAGATAAATCTGTAGGCTTTTTTTGATCTGGCAAAGTGGGATTGGTGGAAGAGTGTTTCTGAATAGAAATGAAAATATAAAGGGGAATGATAAAAGGGGAGGAAGTATAACAGTGCAAAAAATCTTCCTGTATATGAGTTGTGGGTATTACAGCTAGAAACTTTCAAAGGAACACTGGAAGATTTGCCTGGTCTCTTTCAAAATTGCATTAACGTACTGCAGTATAATAAATAGGGGTGTTTAGTTTTATAGAGGGGTATACAAAGTAATTTGTGTATTTTATTTGGTAAGAAAATAATCTCATGCTCCAAGACCATCTCTTCTCCAACAACTAGAGGAGGAAAACTGCAATTCTGATTGTGACAGAAGTCTTGCAAATGATGTTGAACATGCAAGTCTTCTTATAATAATAGGTGTTCATTTTGCCTTTTTTGCTATTCAGCATAAAATCAGTGATATCTTTAGGTTGCTCATATGAGTAGGAGTTGACTAGGTCATAGGTTGTAACTCCTTAGTTATTGCTCTGAATATCCTAATATACTCATTTACTGCAGTTAGTGTTTTCCTAGATACCTTTTCCCCAATGTGCAGCAGAAAGAACTACTGTAGAACTACAATAGTGTTTTTTCGTCCTGCTTTACCATGTTCTTTGTTGCATATCATGTATTTCTTTGCTGCAGCATCTAGGAAGATGATCCAAATGGTAGTTCTGCTAAGTGAAGAAATGCATAGTTAGCAATTAATTCCAGTGTGTTGATACTGGTGTGTGTGTTTGTTTGTTTTGTCATTGTTGTTATTTTGATACCCAGAAGTCATTTTATGTAATTCTGGTATTAAAATGCTGCCCCTGAACTTTGCCTTGATGGAAATTGGAGGATTCATATTGTTTTCCACTTTGACACCATCACCACCATTACCCACCCCCTCCTCAACCCAACTGAACAAACAAAAAAATCCTTTCTGCAGCTAGCAAGTCCCATAGGTCTGATTCTTAGGAAATGTAAGCTAAAGGAACAGTCATGTAATATTAATTGAAGAAATACAGTTCTTGTAAGCAAGATGAGGTTTTCTGGCAGGAAAAGGAGTAATTTAAACAGAAATGATTGCTCATCAGGTGCAAGAATAGGGAGATTTTTCACTCAAAAAAAAGAATCCTATGAAGGTAAGTGAAGTACCTATGTAGAATGCACAGGATGAAAAATAAACCAGTATGATTTTGCACTCTAAATTGCAAGGGACTGTAAGTTTTTGTCATATATTTTATCTGTCTGAAGATGAGGTCATGAGTAGGGCAAACAAAATCGCTGTATGAATGAATCAGGTCTCATGGGCAGTACCTGGTAAATATCAAGAACTGGTTGCACAGCCTCTGATCCAAGAGTTCCTGAGCTGCTGCAGTAGGTTTGTGGCCACAAGCAGTGCAACATATTTTTCCTGTAATAGTGAAGTACATTTTTCATAAATTACTAGCCAGGCAGATGGAGTGTGAGATCACTGTTAATACCATCTTGATTAGGTTGGCAGGGACTTAAAGATATGTCTTTACAGTCCTATCTTCATGTAATCTTTGTAGCTATCTGTAAAGTGAGAGTGTGGTCTCAGTCTACTTTCTGCTTTCCAAATGATAGACATCTTTGGCTCTTGCTTACAGCTTGTTATTTAAGCAGAAAAGGCCAAGGCTGTGGCATTATTTTTGTAGTACTGTTGGAGTTGAACACTGGAAAGTTTGCACAGCTCTGCTTTGTATGATACTTGTTCTGTAGTTTAGAACTTTTATATCCAGCTCTGTCAAGCTCATTATTTTAAAGACCCACACCTGAGCATTACTCTCTCCCTGGTCTTGTGTTATCTGCTTACTCTGTCATGAATGACAGGAAGACCAGAGAGAATGAAGTTATTTTAAATACTTCTGATAGTGCTTCCAGTGCTATATATATCTTTAAAGATATAAATACATCTTTTAAAGATAAATGAAGGTGATGTAATTATAATGGTGGGAAATTCACTGTAGAAGCTTAAAACTAGTTGATACTGGTTTTCAGAGGTAAATTCAGAAATGTGAGCTTACTTGAATTGGCTGGTTCAGAATCAGTTCAGCTCTTTTCAGGTAGAGACAAGCAGTTGCAAGTAATCAAGCAATTGTAGCTTAAAGAGATACTCTTGATTGAGTCACGGTAACTGAGTGGGTGTGCATTCCTAGCCCACTTCAACTGCAAAATAAAATATGTTAATGTAAATTGCTTCTGCTAAGGCATTTATGCAGCCAGAACCAGTTTAAAAATCTGGATTCTGCTGGTATAATTTATCTGTATAGGCAGAGGCCTGGGAAAAAAAAAAATTAATCTGGCTTTTTAAACTCCCTTATGCTTCTTTGGAACGAAACTAGTACTCTGGGTGACAGGATGTATACCCTCAGTGACCCCCCCGCAAACCAACATAGCCTCAGAACACTGTTTTTATCTTGTCCGGTGTTGCTTTGTGTAACCCACTTTAGTCTTTGATCATCATCATTAATAAAGCAGAGTGGGGAAGAATTCTACTTCAGTTCTATTTAAGGAGCATTTGTGGCTTTACTGATAAAAAATACTTCTCACATATGCAGTGAGTATGTAGGTAATCACATAGCACATTTGGGATGAGGAAGAAGAATTGGCCCTTTGCCTTCATTTTGATCTTTACGTGGGGAATAATTGGGAAGAGCTGTATCCTTTCACAGTAGCCTTTGAGCTTTGGCCAAAAATGATGTCACCTGGAATTTCTTTCCTATCTTGAAAGATAGTGCTTTCTAAGCACTCTGTGCTACAGCTACCCTTTTTCTTGTCTTTGAAAAGAAAAGGCGAATTTTAGTTACTGTGAAAAGGTGACCTTTTATAACCTTTATTTATTTTTTGTTTTTTATTTCCTCTGCAGAAATGATTATTAATGAACCTTGGCTATTCGCAATTGAGGATTCTAGTCTTAATCTTTCTGTGGGCCATAGACAAGGTTTTATTATTTTGAGGATTAAAAATCTTCAAAACATGAAAATTGAAAGGTTTCAGGGGAGTGATGTTAGGGCTATAAAAAGTTCTGAAGACACTCTCTAAAGAAATGGGTGGGAAAATATATATGTATGTTTTAAGCGAGGTTAAATTAGGCATCAGAGTACTTTGGCATTAGATAGGACCTTGTGTGCAGCTCTGTAATTAACTTTTCAATGAGATTTAAGTTTAAGGTCCCAGGTTTTTTTAATTGTCACAACACTGGATGACATCAACCCAGAGATAAGCATGTAACTGTAGATACTTATAATTACAGTGTAGATTTCATTCCAAAATAATAGTAGTACAATTGAATAATGTTCATTAAAATGCTTATGGGGAAAAAAAGACAATCTATGTGTAATATACTGCATATGCAAATGCATCTATGGAAATCCAAACTCTAATGTGTATAACCAATATTACTGTCTGTGTTGGATGGGGAAATGTTTTGGGTTTTGGAAAACTAGACCAGTAGTTTTCTTTAGGAGACTTTCATATTACTTTATGAGTGATTTCTAGGTGGTATAGTTGAAATTTTGCCATTTGTCTTAGAAGTATAGACTCAAGTATAGCATGCTGTGGTTCCAGTTGTCTCTAAATAGGGCCTGGTATGAGCAAGGCAGGTCAAAGTTTACAGCCAGGTCTGAGAGTTTTTATGCTGACGTGATACACCCACTTGCATTAATAGTCTTGGGGTGTTTGCATGAAAGACAGAGAAGGATGTATAATTTTTATGTGAAAGCAAACTAAACCTCATACAAACCTCAACAGTAAAATTCAGAAATCTGTTTGCATTCTCCTGCTTTGCACGTGCAGACAAATGGCAAACTAGTTGTAATGACAAAAAGACTTCGGTACTTTTTAGAGTATTGTAAATAGAAGACTTTCCATCATGATGAAGCATTAAGGATCATCTCTTTCAGCTTCAAGGAACATAAATTTTTTTTAAATGTTTGTTATATATATTATTATCAGTCATATATGTTGCTGTATCATTGTAGCATGTATAAGTACTTGTTATGAGCCAAGCCCCACAGAAGTGGGATTTCTACCCGTACAGAACAAAAAGTCAGTCCCTGCTCCAAAATACTAAAATTCCAAATATAAAACAAGGGGCAGCAGATGGATGCAAACAGATGGGGGGAGTATGAGAAAACAATGAGACAGTATCAGCCTGTAGTACAGGCAGTGGTCTCAGCACATCAACAACTAATCCATTGTCAAGGTTAGGTTTTTTACCCTCTTCTCCTTTCTTTTCTCTCTCCTTCCTTTCCTCCCTCCTGTTTTTTAAAGACATGCTGAAGGTGTGTTTTAAGGAGGATTTAAAAGAGAACGAGTATGGCAAACAGAAATTAAAAATGTTTTTGAGAAGTGGTACTGAAATTGGAGCAGTAGGAGGATGGGTGGCATTTTGGTACCAGATAAAGAGTGATACCAAGATACCAGATAAAGAGTGATACCAAGGATTAGGGGAGGCTGTGGGGACAGACCATTCTGAAGAGCTACCTATATCTGATGTGATAGAGCTGGGTAAGACATATGGAATGCAAAGAGAAGAGTGAAATGACCAAAGGGACAATGGAGAAAAATTATCTGTTCAGCAGTTGTAGGGATGACATTTTTAGGGGAAAACTGCATTCCTTGGGACCAAAGAAAGGGAAGTTAAGTTGTTCACATGAATCTCCATGTGACAAATTTTTCTTTTAGGGTCATACTCCCCATAGATAAAATGTAGTGAGAAAGGAGAAAGCATTTTGAGAAGCATCAGAAAAGTGGTTTTCCAACAGGGAGTCGGTAAGCAAATGGGAGAATAGAGAGAGGACCAAGCTAAGCGTGTGGGTGTGCATACAAATATATAAAAGCCTTGGCTTTTCATATGTATATGAGCAAAAGCACTTGTATCTGTCTCAATGTTATGAAAACGGTGTAAGAGCTCTATTACTTGTCTAACAAAAACCGCCATCATAGAAAAGTGAGGATTTGAAGTGCAGAGTAGCAGTAATGGAAAAAAGTATTTGTAGCAGTGTTTGACATGAGAAAGGAAAAATGGCAGTAGCAACTGGAGGCAAAGGTTGGGATGGAAGTGTTTTTTTATATTTTGAGGAAAAGACCAAGAGAAGAATAACAAATCAAGGTTAAATTGTAAAGCAAACGGGTAGATACATGGATAGATACACATATCTCTACATAGGTAGCACTTTCTCTGTGTATTTAAAAGTGCATACATTCTAAACAATACAAGCAGTGGTTTGATACTATTTGTTTTATATTGTATGATAATCACAGGAAGTTATCTTTTGTGCTAAACCTCAGTCTGTAGTAGAAATAATTTCTCAGATATGCAACCTTCTGTTCATTTTTTTAGTGCAGTTTTAATATGGCTGCTTGTGTGCTTAGTATTCTTTTTTAGCCACATCAACAAACTCCGCCGAAGTTGAAAGCTTCCATATATGAAATAATAAAATGGTATTAGTGTGTTTTTTTATGCTTGATGAATGTATTTAGGAAAAGAACACTGGTGATTATTTGGTTAAAGTTATAGAATTCAAACTTTTAACTTTTTAATAAAATCTGAACAGATGATCTGTGCGGGTTTTTTTTTGGTTTTTTTTTTTTTTTTTTTTTTTTTTTTTTGGAACTGGCAGGTTTCAGGCCCTCTAATTGGCTTCCCAGCTTTGCAGAGTAATTACAGCTTCAAGCAAACTTTGTCATCTGTGGTTCAGAATGGTGTAAAGTAAACAGAACGTTTTGAAATACAGTTTGTAGTTAGAGTTGCTTAGGAGAGTTTAACTAGCATAACTACTTAATTTAGATAGTAGCAGTTATTGGAAAAAGGTAGTCTAACATTTTAGAATTGTCAGATTTTTTGTGGGTACAGAGATGGAAGTTAACCTTTGCTATGTACCTGCCTTTTTTTTTCCTCCATTTTGTTTTAAAAAGAGAAGTTCAATACTTGAGAAACATCTGTTCCATTTCTTTATACTGGTTTTATTTCAGTTTTTCCATTTTCTGTATAGATCCCAGAATGGCCAAACGAGTGCTACAGACTTGTTGGAACAAAATTGTCAGTTTCTGTTACTGATTTTGTTTTTTGCTCCTTTGAGCAAGTGTTCTTCCCCAAGATTTTTCATCCCCTCTAATATTAAAGGACAAAATTCGCATGACTGATGTTTAATCCCAGCAAGACAAAAAGCTTTTAGGATTAAAACACGTAATTCCAAGTTGGAGATGGCTAGCATACAAGAACACGAAGTTGAGTCTGTCTGTTTACTGGCTTACTCATCTTTTTGAATGATAATTTAGACTTCCAACTGTTTTGAGTTGAGATTCAGCCCTTTAATTACATATGTTTATGTATAGTAGCAAACTTGAAGACATTATGGTAGAGTGTTCTCTACTCTTGGTAATGACCCAACTATCACTCGAGTGTTCAGAGCCAGCTCTCAGTAGCCAGTTTCACTCATTCTTCTGTTCTTTTGTAGTTTCCAAACTATTCTCTCTATCTTAAACTACTACATTTTTTTCATGTAATTAGTAGAAAAATATTTTGATAATTAGCAGTAACTGTGTATTACAGCACTTATTCATCTTAATAGATCTTTTTTTGTTTTGGGTTTTTGTTTCTTTTTTCACTAGCTGTAGGTGAAAGACATTCACAAACAAGTTTTTATTTATGTTGCAGTCCTGACAGGAATCTTGTATACCATTTGTATACAGCAGCACATGAAGCATGTAGGTGTACTAAATATCAGCAGATTTCAGTCACTTTTATCTACTTGAGAAAGACAGGTAGCCTTCCACTTCTTTCTGAAACTCTTTTGCTTCAGAATGTAAGGATACAAACATATTTAATACATACTTAGTTTCAACCTTCCACAAAGGAATTAAATCTTTATCTGCTTTTAACAGAATATTAAAAAAAGCTTATTGAGTTTTGTTAGATATTTTTTTTCAATAGCATCCTTCAGTGATAGTGGAATGGCATTTTTTTTTTTTTATATTCTCAGTGCCATTTTAAATTGCTAATGAATTTTTTATTACCTTATCACTTTGAGGACTGCCTGAAAAAATAATATAGATAGTACCAATAATATAGTTATATATTAGTTACAGATTTACATAATCTACATGCCAATATATATATTAATTACTATACTATATATAGTAAACTAAATGTATAGATAAAGACCATATTATAGATAGCATTTGGACATAGGCAGGCTTAATTCTGTTAGTTCCAATTTTGTGTGCTTGAGTTGGCAAGCTTACATTCATACCATTTTAATGTAAGTATTTTTGTATGTATTTGCAATCAGAAAATAAATGGTGAAATTCAAAATCTTTGGTTCCATTACAGGCACTGGAGAGGATGTACTTTTCAACTGGTATAGCCTTTTCTGCAAGTTTGACTGTACCTAACACAGTCATCTCACTTTCCTGTCCCTGACAGCTTTTTTTACCTACTTTCTCCTAAACTAGCTACTCCAGTTTAGCTGTGTTCTAGCTAACCCCAATTCTTTCTTTTCCACACAGGTTCCAGTCTTTTTCCTGCCCTATTTCTACTCTTCTCCCTTAATCCATTCTCTAGTCTTTTGTTCCCAACATCTCTTCTGTAAATAACTTGCTGTACGCCATTTTCCTGTATTGGATTTTGCCTTAACAAGGTAGCTTCTTTTTACTATTGCCTGAAGAATAGGACGAGGCGTTATAAATATAGGAGAAAGAGCTTTCCATTTAGCAGGTGTAGAGGCAGGAGATAGCTGTAACCTCTGGATTATACTTCAATGTGTAGGTTTTCAATGATTTTATGCTTTAGTAATAGTTATTATAATTTTTTTTTACCCTCCTCCCTCTGCACTCTTATCCCTGCCACATGTAGTGTGGCCAGATGCCTTACATTTTCACAGGAATACTAAAAGGATATCAAAGGTCTTGGTTTGCCAAGTTTTAAGTCTTGTCTCCAAAAAGTAGTATTTTCCAGCAGTGTGCAGCTTTAGGCAGACACCCAGCAAAGAAAATTTCAGCCTACGTGATTGAAGTGTGATAGGATTAAAGCTGAGAGGATGGTTTTGTCAGGACTAAAATGAGATAATCTTAAGAGTAGACAATGCTTCTAGTCTCTTCTGTTATGAAGGTAGCTCAACACATACCTTAGAGCTACAGCTGAGTAAGTTAAGAAAACAAATAGCTTGTTAACCCTAGCCTCACCATCATCATGTTCATAACTTGGACTTCAATCATATCCCTGAAGATGGGGTTTCTTTGATCTCATAAGTAATATTTCTACTCGGCTACAAGCCTGGTTATGTATCCTAAGCAGTTCTACTTCATCATGCTCCCAAGTTCCTGTCATCTGCTTCTGTCCTTCATGTTTTATTTCCAGCTTCTGTGTTAAATTCCCTCTTCCTGTGTCCATCCTGCTGTAGCTTTTTCTTCTAAATGTTGAGGATGCTTCTCATCCCACCCAAGAGCTACCTGAGTTTATAAAAGCAGTGTGGTTGGACTACTGTTTCTCTTTTGAGTCTCCACAGTGTATGCAGGTTTGTTAAATGTAATGTCACCCCCCTGAGTGTTGAGCAGTCTGACTTACATAATATATAGGTATATGTTGAATGTACAACTTTTGAATCAAAAAATATACAGCTTTGTAGTGCAATATTTTCTTTATTTGTCTTTCTTACATGTGTCTGTAAAGCTTCTGAGGTGTTCTGCTAAGCTGCAGAAAAAAAATCATATTGACATACATATGCACTTCCACTCTTCTTTACTTTTTCAAATTTCAAATTCAAAAATTGCAGTATGCATGGAAGTTCTTAAATGAAGGTGTCCTCACAAAGACTACCCTAACATCAGTTCTTTCATGCCTGTATTAGGGATACTCCAGTACATGTAAGTCTGATGATACTTGGTGTGGCCTTATATTGTGGAGACAGAGGCCATTTCTTACATAATTGTGTCCCAGATTGTTTAGATTTTCGCATATACAAATCAATGCCTTGGACTAAGGCTTTAAGCTTGTTATGAGCTAGTAATATTAAAAAGAATTGCTTTAATGTATTTTCAGTATGCAGCTGCATTTCAGAAGGTCAGCTATGAGTATGCGTCTTGTGTACAATTAACAACAACAATAACGGCGTAAGAAAGCGAAAGCAAAAGCAAGGGAGAGGGTACTTAGGTACTTGGGGAGAGGGTGGTTGGAAATTTGCTGGGTCTTACAAAGTTCCTTGGAGAATATTTAAAATGCATTTCTGTAAAATTGTGGATGATAGTTGAGGTTTCAGGACCCCAAATTTGTGAAGAAAAAATACATCAAACTGATATAATTTATTTCTGTGAGAGAATAGCATGCCTTGTGAAGTAGTACATGTCATATCACATGCCTTTTGTAAAGTGTTGACATTAACTGGAATAAATAAAATGTAATTCACGAAGAATAAATGTAAGGTTTTATGCTAATGAATAGTCAGCCACATCGGTAAAAGGTGTGGGTCAGCTGGTAGGTGGTAGCTCTACCAAAAGGAAGTTACAGCAGATTGTAAGTGAACCGGAATTCTGTTGCCATATTGGTTATTGGTTGATGTGTGAGCCTGATGAATTGTTTTAGATCGCACATTTGATCTGGATCAGCTTTGAACAAGTTATAGCATTCCAGAACATGAGATGCAATGTTTGTGTCTATTCCATGGTAGCTGCAGGAAAAAAACTTTTGACAAGGTAATCTTAATGTCACAAAAATGTTTAAATATGCTTTCATGAATAAAGAGTTAAATAGGTCAGTGTTTTGCAGATGTAATGTTTAGTGCAGTATGATACACTGTAAAATCTAATACACAATTTAATTGAACCATTGCCTGAATTACCAGTGTTGTGGTCTCGTGAGAGGAGTAATAGGCAGTCTGCTTTATGTCTAGAATTGTGTGACAAGGAACATCTTGGATCTGAAAGCACAACCTGTGAGATTAGATTGGTTGAACTGATTTAGGCTAGAGAAGACTGAAGAGAGATGAAATAGTATTTAAATGTCTGAAAGGGATAGCTACTGAAATGAGAAATTAGTCAATAGGGCAAGAAACAATATGCTTAAATTATAGGAACAGTTACATTAAATGCTAGGAAAAAATTCCAACTATAAAAATAATTATTTTCTCTATAGCTGGATGGAATAGTTTGCTTACAAAGGTCTTGAAATTACTACTTTTTGG
>NW_009935262.1:41549-48408 GCF_000696875.1 Nestor notabilis | reverse complement strand
GTGTAGAGAAACACTTAGGAGAAATAGCATAGGTAGACCTGATTCTGCTCTGGGGCACCAAGAGAACTGGATGATTTCCTGGGACAGTCCCCCTCTATGTGTGTGGTTAGTCTATATTTAATAATCAGGCTAGTTTCCACATCTGAATTTTCTCAAATAGGGTATTTTAAAATAAATCTAATCCTGACGTGACAGTAGCATGGGTGGTTGTGGCATGGTTACCACTGAAGGGAAGATGTCATATTCCTCCTGCCAGGTACAGATGGAAAAATATGCCTGTGGCTACTGCTGTTACCTTGGCATACTAGAGCAATTCAGGCTCTAATACTCTTCTTACCCTTATAACACAGGCCTAATTTGCAAATGGGGATTACACTCTTTATATGGACAATGGTACAAGTTCCATCAATTCCTCTGACTGCTTTCTTCACCTTACAATTATTACCTTCTACCTTTTGTTGAAGCCTGTGGTTTTATTGCCATACTGTATCTCCGTATGTGTAGTGGATACATGCTGGATTGGTATACATAAGCTATATATATTTCATCTAAGTAATTTCATTTGTTCTTCATTCATTAACTGGCAATATCTGAAAGTGCTAATGTCATGTATTTCTCTAGAATGTCAGCTAATGAAAACAGAGCGACCAAAGCCAAACACGTTCATTATCAGATGTCTTCAGTGGACTACTGTCATAGAGAGGACGTTCCACGTAGACACGCCAGAGGAACGGTGAGGGTTTTATTTTTGCTTTGCTTTCTGTGTTCTTCACACAGAAGTCCCAGCACAGTCTCTGCTGGGACGTCACAGCGATCAGCACTTGGAACTGTGACATTCTGAGCACATCTGAACAGTTAGTTGAAGAATTTATAAGTCAGCTTCTGTAATATATTATCTGAGCTCATAGCTAGTGTTCAGTTGCCTGTGAGTAGGTGGGATGAGTGTGTTCAAATAAGCCAAAATTATGTCATGATATGTTTCTGAAGTGTTAAACTTTGAACAATTGAAGCCTGCATTAAAGGATTTTCCAGCCTTGCTATCTTGAATTTTCCTTTTACTCTTCCCTAATACGTTCCTTTTTTTGGCACAGAAAGCAGCATGCTTGATATAATTTCTTTTATGTTTGCTGATTAGTTTTTCTTGTTTCATTAAACATACACAAACTCATAAGAATGAGGTTATTTAATGCACCAAAAGAATGTAGGAGATATGGGATGGTGTACCTTGCTAAAATATTCTATACTGTGTCTCTGGTTAGATGCACTGAGTCTTCCCACTGTGGGCATCTGTCCTATTAAGGCTAGTATTATGATTTGGCTTTATTCATGTTGTTTGTAACAATAAGAAACCCCCAATGACTTTGCTTTTTCTGTTGTTTCTCTGTCATTATTATAGTCACTTAGAATTTTTTTTTATTCTACCTTGAACTTTTTTTGCACCCTGTCTTTCTTCTGTGTATGCAGTGTATTACTTCTGACTGCATTCAGTAGTAGCACCAGACTCCTATATCGCTTGCTGGCTGAGCAGAAACAGCAGGTGTTGCACTTGGTGTAGGGCTATGGTGTGCTGATGGGCTGGCTGGTGTGTCTGTGCTGGTTAGCTGGTGCACAGAATAGCCATGGGCTTAGCGGCCCTGGCTAGTCCCTCCACAGAAACCCTCATCTAGGCCTGCCTCTCTGTGCAGCTACTGTTTTTTATGATACTTGTAGGAATTCAGTTATCTTTGAGGACCTCTTTCTCAGGGCAATTTGAAATTAGCCAAGAAATTGAGTTTTGAGTGCAGACAGACAAAGAGTTGAACACACAACGTGGTTTAATAAATCTTTTTGTTTTTCTGTGAAAGTGTCTCACAGGGAGGGAGAGTATAAAGAAGTCTGTTAAAACAGCAAGTTATTATCAGATAGTATTGGATAGGAGATGACATTCTATGTTCTAAGCTGTGTTATACCTGGAGCAAGTGTTTTCAAGTTTTCACTGTTAATGTATTTACAAAACCAGGCACTGGTAATTCTTGAAATTAATCATGCAGTGATCCTTTTTAATGCTGGTCAACTTTACCACCTTTAACATAAAGCAGAATTTGGAAGGAAATTGAAGTGATGGATTTATATGAGTCTTTTGCTGTGTAACAGGAGAATTGAACATTGAAGCAATGTAGCATATGAAAAACATTATAAATCATTTATTGGGATTTATGAGTTCTAACAGGGATTTTGGCTTGTTCATGATAGGGAAGAATGGACAGAAGCAATCCAGGCTGTAGCAGACAGACTTCAGAGGCAAGAAGAGGAGAGGATGAACTGTAGTCCAACTTCACAGATTGACAATATAGGAGAAGAAGAGATGGATGCTTCAACAACCCATCATAAAAGAAAGGTAATGACATTAAAAAAGAACTGACAAGACTGATACGTAAAATAACTTCTGTAGAATGATATAGTTGGGTAAAACAATATACAGGGACTAGTATTTCTACATAAATTTCAGTGTATTAAAAGCATAAAAGTACGTATGTGTTTATTTTATAGAATCCTAGAATCACAGAATGGGTTGGTTGGATGGGACCTTAAAGATCATCTAGTTCCAACCCACCTGCCACAGACCACTAGACCAGGTTGCTCAAAGCCCTGTCCAACCTGGCCTTGAACACTTCCAGAGATGGGGCATCCACAGCTTCTCTGGGCAACCTGTTCCAGTGTCTCACCACCCTCATAGTAAAGAATTTCTTCCTAATGTTTAATCTACATCTACTCTGTTTCATCTTAAAGCCATTCTCCTTTGTTCTGTTACTGCCTACCCTTGTAAGAAAGTTCATCTTTACTCCTTTCAGTAATGGTGAACTGCTCTAGTTTTATTTGTTACTCTGTCTGATACAGCACTTCTGAAAAACGAAGTTCAGCTGTTCAGGCACATGTTAATGTTCTGCTTATTGTTTTAATATTATTTTCATATTTTCCTTTTTGTTTGTTTACTCTTCGAGAAGTATGGTAATAAAATATGTTCTTTAGACAAGGAGATTTGCACCCTTTCTCATGCAAATAGTACCCAGTACAAATTACATAATTTGCATGAAAAAGGCTAGCAGGATTTGGGTTTTAATGACCTTGTTTTTTGCTAACTGGGAAAATAACTCTGCCTTAGTTTTCAATGAAGTAAGGAAAAACAATGGTTTATTTTTTTTGTAATCCTTCACAGCTTTTGGTGTAAGTAGGAATATGCATCTTGCTGGCTGTAACATACTTGTAGTAGCATCTTGAGAGTCGTCATGATAAACATACAACTAAGAGCATGTTTTAAAGCTTCAGCGCCACAGAGAAATTTGCTTATTATGTTATGTTTCCATTTTGTCCTCTGTTTCAGTAAGTACGGATTACTCTTGAAGAATGGATCATTGAAATAGTTGTTTCTCATTTACTATACAGGGTTGACCTGACTCAAGAAATGCATTGAAATTGCATGAGAAATAATAATTTCTTTCTATAGGACTGGCTTTATTCTTTCTAGGTAGAAGTGTGAAACCTGTAGAAAACTAAGTGGAAGTCTGCTGACAGAGCAAAATAGTCTTATAGCTAATGTAACTGAATGCTCTTGAATGATGAACAATGAAAAGAAATAGTGCATGTGTTCCTTTACTCATAGAGCATGGTTTGTTGCAGTGTGAAGCAAGAATCGTAGAAACATTAGTGGCTGAAAACTATACTCTGTACTCTTACAAATATAACAAATAAAGGTGTCATTTTAGTTCTGTCATGTCCTAACTTTTGAGAAGTTTGCAGAGTAAACATAGTTCTTTCATATTGTTTCATTGTATGCAATTTTCTAACCTTTTTCTGCTATAGAAAAAGGTAAAAGCTAATTATATACAGCTGTAACAATACTCCCATCATACATTGTCAGGCTGACATTGAACTTTTAGCCTTGCAACACAGATATTTAATGATTGTGCTGCAGGGTAAAATATGATAAGTGACAGCAAGGCAGAGGCAGCATTCATGATGTGTCAGTCTTCTGAGAGGCAGTGTGATTATGTGGAAGGGATTTGAGTTTGCTCTATTAAATATCAGAGCATTGTTCCAAGCCTGTGTATCCTCTTAGTGGAGTACAAAACCACTGCATAACAACAAGCATTTTCAAGGTGTCAAAATTAATGCTTTGTAATATAAGAAGTTCTGGAATGTATGTTTTCCTTCTTCACTGTGCAGTGCCTGTTCCCATACAACAAAAGGCGTTGTGGGAACAGGAGGAGGAAGATCGGTTTTGTTTCTGTCTTGCCACTGATGCTTTAAGAAATGCTGAAATAAGCCACTGGGACAGTGTGTGTGCAGTGCTGCAGAGTATTTAAGGGCTTTGGCAACAAACCAAGAGCAAACTGAAACAAAGGTGAAATGAAAAATGGTGATATTCAGCACCTAATAATAGAGCAGAATGGAGTTTCTGTAGCCAGTGAAGAGTGTGCTGGTGACCACAAGGATTTTCTTTTTTCCAAAACTCAAAATCCCATTGCAGATTTTTGACTGTTGGAAGACTTCAGCAAATGGTTCTCAAAAGTTCTTGGAATCAGAAATAATAAAATGACGGGGAGTTGTCACTTCTTCTGTGTTAATTGTAATTGGGAAAAATGTATTTTTTTAGAACTGTTTCTGTTTTGTTGAAATGTTTCTGAAAAGCTTCTGTTTAAGCTTTTGTAGTTGTTAATATAATCAGAACCATTTCAGTTATAATGACTTAATGCATTTCAGTGCCTTTTTTCTTTTTTTCTTTTTGGTATTGGATTTCTTTTCATTTCAGGGATTTTTTTGCGCAATGTGTCCTACAAGCTGGTTTTGTCACCTGATTTTACATCTGAGCCCAGTGAATTTTGCTTGTGCGTGCACCAGATGGTATACATATGAGTAGAAGAGCATAATCAGATTAAGAAATAAGAAATAAGACAGAGAGGAGTGGGCCTGTTCTCTAAAAAGGTAGCGAAAGGTTTACAAAGAAAACAGTCTTTAGGATGTGGAACTTGATTTGAGCAGACAGGACAGCAATGTCCCTGACCAGATTAGCTGAAGAACCTAAAGCTTTTTTTTTTCTTTTCTCATTTTTTAATGGTGTCAGTGTGCCACATAACTTTTACAGTAATAGCATCACTAAAATTCAGAGCACTAGAAATTCTTAGGAAACTGCTTTAATTTCTTGCTGTACTATTCCTTGTAAGTAGAGATTCTTCCTCGTGAAATCAGATAAAAACTCCAAGTGGTATCATCTTTATGCAAATCAGGAATTTTTTAAAAATAGTTTCTTGGTAGGAATTTTCAACACCAGTAGCCGGGTGAATTCTTTTGAACAGGTCATCCATAGGCGAGTAAATAGGCTTTAGAGAAGGCTGAACATCATGCAGTTCTTTGGTTAGTGCAGTTTCTTGTATCTTTGTTCCTTTTCCTTTGTTTACGAATTCATTTTGCAGGGTGCAGGATGAGTAAATAATGGATTTTTCAGAGGAAAGAAAAAATTGATTTAATGAGGAAAAAGATTAAATTTTCAGGGTTTGGTAAGAATGAAAAAGGTGGGAAAATCATCAAGGAGAAAGAATATAGTCTTATGGGAGCCTCCGAACTTGTTTACCAACATCCCTCAGGTTTAGGAAGTATTTCCATTTCTCCACCAGTTTTCAATACACCCTTAGCCATGGCATCTGTGTTTTTATCTCCCAAGGTCTTGTGTTCTTTGGCAGACTTTTTGAGTTACCTTGCACTGTGTATCATCTCTAAGCATTCTGCTGAGCTTCTAAAGAATGAGAAAATCAGGAGACTTTATTCTTAGAACTAGCACTACCACCATAACCTGCTCTTAAGCCACGGATCAAAATCTTGCAAACCTATTACCTGCCTCTTATAAATATACATGTATTTTTTTTAACTTGTTTTTACTGAGCTTACAGCTAGATTTATGACTGCTTGATTAACATGATGTAAGCAAATTTTAGGCGAATGTGTCTTTCAATTTGACTGGCTTGCTGCCCTTAGCATCAAACCCATGTGTGTGATCAGTTGAGCCAAGATCCTCCTTCTGTGTGTGGGCAAAGGGCTGCTTTTCTGAGCTGGTTTTATTCAGATTCTGATTCCTCTCTAAGTGCAGCCTCTCAAAGATCAGAAGTGTGGGAAGAAGGCCTTTGAGACTGTTTACGATCCCATGAATATTTGCCTATTATAAGTCATAAGTTGTTACAGTCACTAACTCAGTATTCTTTATCAGTGAAACTATTGGCCATTCTTTGTCAAGGAATGTGGTAACTTACGACTGAAGATACAGAGGATACTGCCATGAATTACTCATCCACTGCCTAAATTATGTTTTGAATGCATTGTGGATTTTTCATGTGGTTTTGTCAATTTTCACTCCTTCAGCACAAAGGCAGTTGTGTTTGCTTGATGGTTATTACAGAACTATCGAAGCAGATAACCTGAATTTCCAAAGTACTGACTGTGATACTTGTGAAGGCTTACCTTTAGCTGATTAAGTGCTAGTAGCCACATAGTGTTTGGATCACAACTTTATGTACTACATCATGCATCACTGGTTGTAACACAATATACTAGTTTTTGGAAAAGGTGACCATTGTAGTATTTGTGGTCATAGTTTTTTAGCTTTACACTGGCTTGTGTAAAGTTAGTTTGCTTTAAGTAAAAAGTCTACTAAGCCTTTGACATCTCTGTTACTCATATTTCTTACTGGAATAAGCACAGTTTTGTTCTTCCTGATGTAAGGTGGTTTTGGCAGCAAAATAAGGTCTGTCACTGCAGAATGTTTAAGTATGTTTATGTGTGAGCAAAGAATGGAGTTCACCAAGTTTGCTTAGAAGCTACCCATCAACCA
>NW_009935262.1:27381-41518 GCF_000696875.1 Nestor notabilis | reverse complement strand
CCTGCTGATGTAGCTAGAAAATCGATATATGGAAAGCATCTTCTCTTAAATAAAGCTTTGAAATATGCAGCTATCCAGGTGTTACCTTAAGTACTCTGTTAGAGACCTTTTGCAGCTTTTAAGTTGCAGGTTGAATACATAAAAGGTAAGGAATTACAACGTTCATGTGCTTGGCGGAACTTCAGTTTTATCCCTTATGTGAGCAGATTTCAAACTCACTCTGAGTGAGCCATTGCATATATTATTTTCACAGCATTGCATTTGTCAACAGCAACTTCAGATCCACAGTAATAGTATTATGGACTCAATTTTAAAGGAAGAAATAATTTCAGAAGGAAATTTTTGCCTTTATTTTTTCTTACAAGAGAGTATTATTTTGCTGCCACTCTTTGTGATTGCACAGTGGGGATATGCTTAATAGCTATACACTTGGAATGTGTGTGAGATATGTAGGCACTGTAGAGGTGTTTCTACTAGGAATAAGGAAATTATTCATTACATTGTGGAAAGCACAAGTAGAAGTTTATCTGGAATGCCAGTATTCAAGAGAACTGACTGAGGCAGCAACTACTGATAGAAAGGGACTCTAGGAAGATGAAAGATAATGCATGATCTTTTCTTCTCCTCACACATAACAGGATTAAGTATATTTAACTTAGCAAAACTGAGACTCAGAGCATAATTACTCTTCATAAATGTTTCATGGTGTATTATTCACAAAGGAAGGAAGACTATTTTTACTGCAGGACAGTACTATAACAAGAATAGGTGAGCATGTTGTCTTTCAGAGCTTTTAACTGTTTTCCTCATGTTCCTGGAGGCCTGTGTGATTGGTGGTGCTGCAGTGAAGCCAGTAACACAGCGCTCTGAAAGATGGCCTTTGGAAACACATGGTGGAAACCAATGATTGGCCCTGAGTTGGCCAAAATAACCGAGTTGTCAATCCAACGTGACCCTCTCCAGTCACTGTATTCTCAGTATCGTGCTGGTTTTCCCTATATCCTTATCTTTACATCTGATGCATACACTATAGGGTTGGTGCTTCTGAATTGGCTGTGAAATGAACTTGAAGAACTAAGATGATTATTGACTCAGGCTTTGTGCTTATGAAAGTGGCTAAACTACGTTGGAATCTGAGATCATCTGGTCATATGCTTTCCATGTGCGACACTCCAGTTGAGCTGATAAACCTACTAGACTCAAATTGTATAGTGGAACCAGCTCTTGGATGTGCTGTGTTTAACCTGCAAAACTAGGGCAGTACTAGATGCTTGAATAGTCACTGTAATGGAGTCATATGAGAGAGGATAACTTGACACCTTTACCTTTCAGAGCCAGATTGATTAATGTAAAAACCATGTAATTGTAATCTGTACTCAAATTTTTAAAAGTCCACTTCTAATACACAGACTTCTGTAGAGTCTTACTGGTATAATACTGCAGTAAGGATCATGTATGTTTCAGAAAAGTAGTACAGTGATTGGTGTTATGCAAAACCTACTGATATGTCACATTCTTGTGTCCCTGGTAGTGCAAGAGTTGATAGGCTTTCTTAGATGTGGAGCATTCATGAAATGCTTTGTTCTATGTGTGCTTTGTAAAAATAAGATCTGCTTGAGGGTAGGAAGTCTCTACAGAGGGATCTGGACAGGCTGGATCAATGGGCTGTGGCTAATTGTATGAAGTTCAATAAGGCAAAGTGGCAGTCCTACATTTCAGTCACAACAATGCCAAAGCACCTGGGGGTGTTGGTCCACAGCCAGCTGAACATAAGCCAGCTTGTGCCCAGGCAGCCAAGAAGGCCAGTGAAAGACATTGAGGTGCTGGAGCGTGTCTAAAGAAGGGCAACAAAGCTGGTGAAGGGTCTAGAGCACAAGTTTTACGAGAAATGGCTGAGGGAACTGAGGCTGTTTAGTCTGGAGAAGAGAAGGCTCAGGGGGGACCTTATCGCTCTCTACAACTACCTGAAAGGAGGTTGTAGCGAGGTGGGTTTTGGTCTCTTCTCCAATAACAATAACAAGCAATAGCACAAGAGGAAAAGTCCTCAAGTTGCTCTGGGGAAGGTTTAGATTGGATATTAGGAAAAATTCCTTCCGTTAAAGGGTTGTCAATGGAAGCGGTTGAGTCACCGTCCCTGAAGGTATTTTAAAGAAAAACCCAGACATGTAGATGTGGCACTCAGGGACATGGTTTAGTGGTAAACTTGGCAGTGCTAGGTTAATGGTTGGACTTGATGATCTTAAAGGTCTTTTCCAACCTAAACTATTCTATGCTTTTATGATTATGAACTTAATCATAGAAATGTACCTGTTCTTATAAAGTGTTATTATTTTGATAACGGCATTTGGTTATATGTGGACATGCTCGTGCATATTGGAAACGGGTAACATAAGTCTTGCTAATCCTTGTTCTTTGCTTCTTACAGACAATGAATGATTTTGACTATTTAAAACTACTGGGCAAAGGCACATTTGGCAAAGTTATCCTGGTCCGAGAGAAGGCTAGTGGGAAATACTATGCTATGAAGATTTTGAAAAAAGAAGTCATTATTGCAAAGGTAAGGAAGATCATCGTTTTAATGTTGGGTAATATTTTCAAATGCTGTAATCAATATCTAATATATAAGTTATATTTTATTTTGATGGTAACTGAGATTGGTAGAAATATGTGTGTATCTTCAGAAAATAAGAATACAAAAACTAGTGTGTGTACCCATTTTGCATGCCTTTTTCCAGCATCTTGCAATCTAGAGTATGCCAAAATTTTGAGAGTTCATTGGGTAGAAAGACAGTGCAACCCAAGTTGAAAACAAGAAAAAAATGCATTGTAGGGTATATTACACACTTAAAAAAAAAAAAATCTAAGTGAATGGTATTTTTTTTTTTTTTTAATAAATAAAACTAATTTAATGGACTTCTGCTCTGTTCCTGCCAAGTTAGATAAGATAGCTATGTATGGGACTAAAAATTCAATTATTTTCAGTTTTTGAGGAGCAGAAAAAGTCTGAAACTGGTTTCTGTTGAAGTGGTTTAAACTGCATTGTCCAGTCAGTTAAGCTTAATTAGCACAGTGTTACTAGCTCTTGTGCTTGGTCATAATTTTAAGAAGTTTAAACTTGAAGATTGTCTACTCCGAGCTTTGTTTGTAGCAGTTCTAAAGTTTTGAATCCCACTTCCATAGAACAAGTTGAGAGTGAGAAACCTACATGCTCTTATCAGCAGGAGGCACAATTAAAACCAATCCCAGGGTCAGTTTTCTGCCTATTTGTAGATCAGTGAGAAGATTAAGTGTTTAAGGAAAGACACCTTTCATGCTGTAGTGAAAATGGGAGCACCTCAGTCTTTTAAATTTGAATTCTTCAGAATGGGAATTTTATTTTGGAGGGAGTCCCTGTAAGTTTGTCATAATATGGTTTTATATTGATAAGAAACTGATGAAAGAATATAAAATAGACTATGCTTAGATCTTCACAGGTGAAGGTGTTGTGGTTTTTTTACCTACAGTCACCAAATACCATTTTTTCCACTCCTTCTCAAACTAAGAACATAAGCAGACTTGGGCCTGAACCAGCTTGGGCCTGAACTGTCCAGCCCAGTCAGTGTGTTAAGTGTGCCATGGGGATTTATCAATAACATTTAACTCTGGAGATCAGTGCTAAGGATACGGTCACTAGGTAGAGATCTGCAGTCCCAACCCAGGCTACAATGTGATGTCATATACACTATAGAAGGTCATACCCGTAACAGTTAACATAATGTGAAGCAGAAAAGTGATGCATTGACAGCTGTATCTAGAAGGTTGTATAGCATCTGCTCAGTTCAGACTAAATCTGTTGATCCTAAATTTTTGTGACAGATTAATATTAGTTACCAGGAAATTGCTACCAGTATCACAGACTTCTGATGCAATGCCAGAAAACTGGCCATTGCCAGCTTTTTATGCCCCGTATCTGGTGAACCACTGAGGTTGAAAAATAAATAAATAAAATTAACTTTAGGCTTGCTTATCTCCTTGCAGTTTTTTTGTTTTAACCCTAGTATGTGGTTGTAGTGTGTAGACTCTGCGTTACACTACTGTTCAGCTAAATGGCATCATAATTTCTTAACACTAACTCAGTTGTTGTTGTTTAACTTCCTATTTTGACAATTTTTAAAGTCTAATTTAAAACTCCTGACATCTGTGTTTACTTTCTAGTTTAATAATACCTTATCTGCAGAGCACTGTCTGCTAAGCATGTGTAGTACAATAATGTTATATTGGTATTATTTGTAGCAATAATAAAGTATACTCTGACTAAATATATTTGCTTCTGTAAGGCTATTGAAGTTTGAGTTGCACTAAGTTAATCTTCAATTCTGTATAATATTATACTCAGTGGTAGCTTAGCACTGCAGAAAATGTAGTGCAGGGTGAGCCCTCTTCCTGCCATCCTCTCCCCCTTGCCCTTGCATCACCCCGTTCTCTGCAAACCTGGTGGTGTGAGGGGCCTTAGCCCTGCCCTTGAGGGCTCCCTGTTACCCCTCCAGGCTGCTTCTCACCCCCCCATGTGTCCCCTGCCTGGCAGCCACCCAGGGGGGATAGTGAGAGGGCCTTTTCCTCAAAATCTGGCTGGACATGGGGTGAGGTTGTATGGACATCTTCCAGCCTCCCATGGAACCAAACTTAAATGTACTTTAAAATCTTCTCTCAGAAAACATGAATTATTTTTCATGTTTCTTTCAGGTTCATTCATTTTCCAAAACTGTACTGAAGGTTTCTCCTTTTGAAAGCATTGACCTTTTCCTCCTAATTAATTCAATGATGATTTTATATGTTAATTCAGACTTATTTCTTCTACTCTTTATTTCTCAGGATGAAGTAGCTCATACGCTTACAGAAAGCAGAGTATTGAAAAATACCAGACACCCTTTTTTAACAGTAAGTATTAGGAGTTAGTCTTAAGTACATTAGCAGGTGATTTTCAACATGATGTGTATTTCATTATGAACTTAATTTACAAACAAATTTTGAAGTCTTTCTTGTGATTATTTGTAAACAAGTAGTGGCTATCTAGTGCTTCTGATATCCTTTAGCAGAATATGTATTTAAGAGTTCAGAAAGTAAGTTTGTAACAATTTTGTGAAGCTTATTTGCACTCCAATTTAATTGTAGAATGCAACTGTTGTTCATATACAAAAATCATAAAAATTGAACATTTTCGTAATCGAAGTTATTTATTTCACATAATATAAAGTAATTTTTATCAAAAAAACTTAATTGAGTTCAATAAAATTATAACTATTTGTTCAACGTAAGTAGCCCATGGAGCAACGAAGCGCAAACCCCACTACCTCAATGTCTTTGTCTTCATATGGTTTATACTTAATAGAAGGTATTGAACCTACTGAAAATAAGATGAAAATTTTGAGATTCATGATAAATCATGAATGCTTCATCCCTGCTGGCATTTAAGGCCAGGTTGGACAGAGCCTTGAGCAACATGGTTTTAGTGCAACGTGTCCCTGCCCACGGCAGGGTGGTTGGAACTAGATGATCTTAAGGTCTGTTCCAGGGATCGAAGGATTCCGGGTGGAGAAGGAACGTAAGCCACACACAGCCCCAAACTGCTAGAAAGTTTATTACAAGAACTAGATGTAAAATCCAGAGATATCCCAAGCCAGAAAGAGAGATAACTAAAGGCTACCAAAGAATAGATTAGACACAGATTCTTATCGACCCAGACACTTGTTCAATGACCAGGAGGCCAGCTCTGAGGTGCATTGTGTAGAAACGGGGTGGCAGGCACATACTTTCGCGGGTGTCCCCGCGGAGGTAAGGTCTGCCATAAAAGGTAGTTGGATCCACCTCCTTCTCGATCTCTCTCAAATCCTGGGCCTTTTATATGCCAAAAAGTGCCAACTCATCCTGACGCATGGGGCCAGCCTGCGTCAGGAGGAGTGGCCTTCTTGGCTCCTTTTCCCGCGCACATTCATCCTGATGCAGGGGGCCAGCCCGCGCCAGGAGGAGTGGCTCTGCTGGCTCCCCACTGTGCACAGTCACTCTAGATAATTGGGGTGGTCCACCACGGACCAATTCCAGTGTTATACCTGTCTAATACAAATACATACATGCTTTTTTTATCTTGATCAGGATGGTCCACCATGGACCAATTTTTACAGTGTTAGACCCATCTAACACAAGGTCCTTTCCAACCCTAACTATTCGATGATTCTATGATTAATAGCTTTAATTTTACAACTGACTTATGTAGAAGTAATTCTGATTCATCTGATTTGAGAATATATTAGAAAATCTTTTCATTGATTTCAAAAGATGATTAACATGTTGTATTTTAAGGTAGGGAAAAATGATTTTCTTTTTTATATTAAAATATCAAAGTATGACATGGAAGCTTTCCTATGTAGAAAATCATAAACTTTTTAGAAAGCAGAGGATTACATTCTCATTGCTTGGCCAAAATATTCTTGGAAATTCAGTCAAGAGAAATGAGATCCCCGAAAGTTATTTAATTTAGAGTGTGAAGGTAAGCAGGAGTAGGCCTAATTGCAATCAAATTGTGCAACAGTGTTGCTGCAGTTTTACCTTTAAATGTCTCCGATATTCTTAAGCAAATATTTTAGGACACATGCAGTATTTAAGTCAGATGAGTCTCCTAATGATTTTGTTATGTGTAGTTCTACTGTATTTTGTTTCTTTTGGACTGCATCTGTAGATTTGCTTTGGTATCATTTTTCCAAGCAAAATGAAATCAATGTTGATAAGTCAAAAATTTTAATTGAGATAATAACATTTGTTATCATTTTTAAATGATATGTAAATAAATATATTCATTTGTCACTCTGTTTTTAACATTGTATGGTATATGAAACTAGAGACTCCTTTTGGATATGAAAGCAGGCTGGAGGTTAAGATCACTTTTAGGATTTGATATGGGAGAAATGAAAAAGAATATGGTAATCTCCCTCTTCATGGGCATCGTGGAAGCAGACATCATAAAATGAGTGAGAATAGCTGGTATTGTATATGGCAGTAAGAAAGCAGTATAGAATTGTGAATTTTAGTAATTCTGTAGTATTTTATTACAACAAGCATGACGTTTTCATATCAGTGGCCATGTGGCAGAGACCAAGGTTTTTGTTATTTCATCACAAGCTCCAGATAGTAATTTACACTTTTGATTACTCTGAAAGTTCTCACCAAATCAGAATTGTCTGCTTAAGAGGATAAAATTAAATTTTGTTACAGTTTAAGCGCAAGAAACTGGGTTAATATAAGAAGATAATTGTTTGGTTTTGCTGTTTTCTTTGCAAGTCCTTGAAATATTCCTTCCAGACAAAGGATCGTTTGTGTTTTGTGATGGAGTATGTTAACGGAGGAGAGGTAAGTAGAAAAAAGATGTTCTGCACTTGTAATAGTAATGCTGTCACGGGGTTACGCTTTAAAAGATAAAATTTTTCTTGCCTATTTTGCTTTCTAATGTCTTTGAAAGTTGTCTTTTTTCTTATTTTTTAAAACTTCTTTTAAAAAAGGTAGGTGTGTTTTACAACTATGCTGTCAAAAGTAGTTCTTATTCTGGAAAAATTAGACTTGTGAAAGATAATTTCATGATAGGGAAATAATTACAAATATAATACTGTTTTTTCTTCAAGCTTATTACAGCATTTTCTGGCATGAAATGGTCATAATCTAGTGCAAAAAAAGCAAAAATAATGTTGACTAATCTTACTTTGGTCCTCGTGAAATATGTGCTTTCTTCTTTGCTGTAGCCATTGCAAATATGTATGATAAAAGTGTTCATATTTTTCATTATTTCTTCCTCTTCACTTGCTGTGTACTTTGGAAATTTGAAGTTAAGTGCTGAACTTTAATTAGTGTCATTAGCCTTTAAGCCATTGCTGTCCTCCAGCTGTTTCCTGAGGAATGTAATATCAAAAACTATACCCATCAAGTGGATTTAAAGAGAATTGCGATCTAAGAAGAAAGCTTTTATCTACCTTTTAAGTGCTATTTGATATTCAGACTGTATCGGATTACAGCATGAACTAGGGTTTTTTCCTTATTTTGTCTACTATATGCTGCATAATAACACTAAAGTACTAAGTGTTTCCACTAGCTTTTTTTATTAGAAAACTGTTTCTTCATTCAAAAATTGCTGCAGCATGATACCATGTTTTTCATTATCCTTTTGCTGTGTTCTCCTACAATAGAACTGTCTTCAGCTATAACCCTAATGCCTGAGCACCCCCAGAGTGCCTGTCTTGCATTCGTTGCTTTGGTGATCTGGGACCAGTCTGAAGCCCATTTACATCCTAACTTGTCCACGGCCTTCTACCAGCCACGGCTGAAGATGGTGCTATAGGGTTCTTGTATGGGAGGATGACTTTTTGACTCACTGTGTATAAACCCGGTTCTGGATATCACAGGCATTTAACCATTTTGACTAGTTGGACTAGACACAAAAAGCTTCCTCAGCAGTAACGAGATAACAGCCTTCTCTTGGACACTCAGCTGGCTTATTTAACATCATGTCAGTGATATGAAATCAGTGCTATCTACAGTGAGTTTTAAAAGTGGCACCTTATGAACTAGCTAATTTTTTTTAAGTTTTGTCTACGTAAGATCTTACTGTATTTATGTAATCTCAGGGGATGTACTTTGAGAGTGTTTTTAAAACCAGCCTATCATTTAGATAATTTACCTTTTTTCAAGATACTTTTCTGCCCTATTTGAATGCAGAGCAGAGCCCACAGAGAATGTTTTCAACTCCTTATGATTGAATACTCTGACGCTATGTTTTGATCAAGTGTGTATCTTGCATTTCTCTGCATTGTGTAGTGCGCCTTCATGGTAACTGTTGCAGACATCTTGTGTCATGGGTCTCTTGCTGGCAGCCTGCTTTTGGGTTTTGGGATTTGAATAATTGCGATGTACTTTGCCAAGGGTGTGTCACTTTTTTTCAGGTGTGATGCTTTTGTTTGTCAGAGTTGCTCATCTTCTTTGTTAATGGTTCCCTAATTCAGTGAATCTAACTGTAAATTTTTGCCACAGTGGAAAATAATGACCATTCCCTAACTAAGTAGGCAGTTTTCTTTGAAGAAACTCTCTTGATTCACTTATGTGCTTCTTTTTGGCTAGAAATATGGAATAGTAAGTTGGACAGACTGTTCTTTTTAATAGGAAAATCTTTAATCTTACAAAATTTTTCTGTGAATTTCAGACTTTAGTCACTCTCTGCTAGAAAATACAAAGGACTTTATATTTGTAAAAACAGCCTGGTTATTTACTTGAAACTACTGAATAGGAGTTGCATGAAGTTTAGCCAGCATTTTAGCCATTCCTAAGCATATCTTCTATATGGTACACAGACTTTTTTCTTCTGCTGCTTCCCTCTACCGTTCTCTCTGTTCCAAGAAAGTTTCATTTCCTTACAATGGTTTCTCACTGTTGAAGGTGTTGAAAACTCATCGTTTAATTATATCTTTCTAGTGGAAAATTGACTGTAGCAGTACAGTGTTGCTCTCTCCAGACCTGTACTACCTGCAGTGTGTTTCTGTTTAAAATTCCTTTAGATTAAAGATTTCTTTTTAAACAATTGTGCCTGAGTCAATTGCTTGGGAATTTTCATGTATTATGTCTTTCAGGAGCCCATTGCCTGAACAATCTTCCGAATGAAGGAGTCGTTGAACTTTATGTCTGTATTCTTGACTCTCACCCAGGTGAAAGCAAGAAAATGCCACAATTTAGGCTTCTGCCCTACTACACTAATAAAAAGTGTACTTGGTACTAGGAGTCTTCAGTTCCTTTTCCTATGATTAGGAAGGAAGACAGTTGACGAAGGGGTCACTGAATTTCATTCCGGAGGAGAAGATATTATGTTAAAATAATTCTAAACAAGAATCATCTATATCTGTTAAGTCCAGATCCATGTTGAATTTAATGTCCCACCAGAATAGTAGCAATTTATCTTTGCCTTACCTCCAGATTAGGTAGGTAATCTGAAGGTAAGGCAAAGATAAGTAAGGTAACTTCAGATTAGTTAGGCTCCGTTAGTAAGGGAACATGTTATAATGAAAGTGTAACTGTATGAGTTTACTGGTCTATATGTGTGCTTTTTTACAACGTACAAAGTATTACCATGTCAAATTATCTTTTGATTTGCTTTAAAAAGAAAAAATAATCAAAAAGCATATTCTGTAGCTAAATATATTAAAGCAAAACATTAGAGGATATTTCCCAACCGCATTATTCAGCTGGAAATATTAAATATGTTTTCTTTATACTGACAAGTTTTACAGTTAATTTTCTGCTGTTTAAGGGCCCAATCATGGAATCTTTACTGTGGACTGAAAACTTTCACTGCTTCTAGTGTTGCTGTTTGGCTCTGTGGATGAAATGCTTAGCAGTGTTTATTGATCATAAACTATGTTGCAGTATGGAGCTGAAGGATACTTCTAACATTGTGGTTACTTATCAATGCCATTGTTACAGTGAAGGAATTCCATTAAAGTAGCGTTAAGACATTGAAATTTGATTTTAGAAGAAAAGTACTCATCTGGCTTAGTTGAGATGACCAAATTCTATTTTCAAGACTTTGAAATGGCATATTTTATGAGTGTGTGGTAAAAAGTGCATGCAGTATTACGTGGTAAACTGTGTTCTTTACTTTGGTCCAAAATACAGACTATTCGTGTAAATATTTTTAAATAAGTAAAACTATCAATGCTTACAGATGAACACAGGCCTGCTTTAAATAAAAGAAACCCCATTCAGTTTTATACATTTTTTGCTGTCTTTGTCCTATCAATATTTGGGGGGGGGGGGGAAGTATAAGGCTCTATTGATGGTTTTCCTGATTTGCCTCCTCTTCCTTTTGTAACCCCTATAATTTTGAGTACTATGTGATTGCAGTATGTTAGTAGTATATTATAGTGTTCCCCCAACTTCCAGGCCACAGAATGGTATAAACTGTGCTACAAAAAATTACATTCTAAAAATGGCTCTTTATTGTTGGAATACTTTTGGACTGTTTTTTCCCCACTTTTTATTTCCAGTATTTTGCTTTAAAGGTTGAAAAGCTTTAGGAATGTAATGTATTACTTACATTTCTCTGCAGAGTACACTGATTCAGCGGACTAATAAGTTGATTAACTTCCTTGCTTTGCTTTTTCAGGATAATTCCAAATTCCATACTTTATAACAAACTTAGTTGGTAATTATCTGTATAATAAATGAGACTCTAAAATTTCTTCTGATCATTTTTGCACTCCAGAATTCTGAATCTCTGCTCTGCTTGGCATTTTTTATTTTCCATGGTTCTTACTTCAGTTCATTAGGCAAGAGGGAACTAAATGGTTTGTTGTAATTGAACAAGTGCTATTACTGTCTAGAAAAAAGACAGAGAATTTACAACCTAACTAATGAAAAATAGCTGAGTTTTGTTGTAAGCTTTATAATTTTTATCTTGCTTGTGTCCTCTTTTGTTTTCCTAAACACTTAAGTAAATGAGTGTTTCGTAGCATAAAGTTATGATAGTCCAAGATATGTGTACTGTATTTATTTCTTTCAAGGCTGCTACGGAAAATACTTTGCAAAAGAGTCAAATCAACAGACAAATATAAAATGTGTTTAACTGCAGAGCTGAGCAAACCTAATACAGCAAGAGCCAGTCATACAAGTTTTAACATGCTAAATAGGTCACTAGCATTGTGGAAGTTTAACGTATCAATTGATACAAGCTTGTGTTTATCTGATGTGCTTGAATGTGCAGTTGGATATACTTTTATGTTTGATCTTTGTTTTTATTTGTTCAGATCTTTCCATTAAGACTTTTTATTAGGAAAAAACCCCATGGCAACATTGTTGTTCAGCTTTTAAATAAAAGCATACCAGGAAATTTATAGCTCCAGTTCTCACTGTAACTATAGCACCCTCATGTATGCCATCAAAAATGTTATGTGCAAAATGACTTTCTTTGTGCCAAACCTATTTCTATTGCAGTTCCAGTGACTTTATAGCACATATATAATAACTGTAAATCAATAAATAGTGCAAATGTTGGTAGCTTTTTTCATATCCTTCCATCAGATTCCTTTTTTTCCTTCTCTGACTTAATAAATCTAATCCTTGTTCTGACAATTGTAAATAAAGCCTGGTGGCATAATTATTCCAAAATAGTGAACCAACTAAATAATTAGCTGAAAATAATGCTGTCATCTCACTGAATTAGATTTTTCTATTGTAATTTTAAAATTTGCTTTAGTATCTTTAGCATATATCTGAGTGTATGAATTAACTTTTTACATGCATTTTTACATCTAAATATAAATTCTTTGTTCAAAACTAGTATATATAGTACTGTTACTATAATAATATGAAAAATGTTTCTGAAGAGTGCCTGTAGTGTCATATGTAATGTTAAAATAACCTGTCTTGGGAACTCACAGTCTCTTGCAGAGAATTGTTGCTAGTTGTTTCTAACTGGTCATTTTACTTTGAAGTTAGTATTTAGAATTAATATCAAGAATATTTTGTTGGAAATAAACACTAAAGAAAATTTCGTTATGTTAACTTGTCAGTTTATCAACTATCAGATTCAAATTGGAACACTTTTTTTTTTTAAATGAAAAATAATACATTTGTTGGTGACAAGTGTCCTGAGGTTTTAGAATTTTCTGAGACTTTGCTGCTTACTTACTGGATTTTTCTCCTCCATACAGAAAATTGCAATAGTCCTTTTGCATAGATATGAATATAGGGCTAACTGGAGGTTATAGTATAAATTTTTGGAAAGTGTTTGCTATTTGTACACATTAAAAAGTGATCTTAAAGTGTGCCTTTATTTTGGATTACTTTGAGTCTGTCCAAACAAACAAAACTCTTAAAAATGATTAATATTAGCTCATTTTTTATAAAAGAGACCACTAAATGGTCATAAATGCATAAATTACGTAAATTTTATATTTTGCTTTACTTGGATGAAGATCTGCTTAGTGGTGTTTGTTTCCTACTGAAATCTTGCAGAAATGTGTAGAAAAGACCCCCAAAATTGAGAGAATTATTTATTCTTTTCTCAAATTTATGATATGTGAGGTGCTTCATGAAGGCAGACTTAGTCTGTACTGGTCTTGTGTTTGCACTGGCAGTTACGCAGCCCTCAGTATACAGAGCAGGTTACTACGGGGAGGGCTGATGTTGCCACCAGGGACCAGTGCTTAAAACATGGAAATGAGCAGCAAGGAGCTACTGAAATACCTACAAAATAATGATCCTCCTTGTCATGCAGGTATTCCATTTTTATACAGGGTATCTAGAGAATTGAAAAAGAAATTGAAAGGGGAATTCTGGTACAAAACCCAGAAATCAAATACTCTCTTTGAACCATACTGTAGTTTCTGTTTTCTGTGAAGTCTCTGCTTATACAAATGTATGCTGCCAAAAGGCTCAGTTTAGTGGGAAGTTTGTTTAAGTTCAGAAGAAAGGAATACACATTTTTTGAAATGAAATTGTCAGGAAAGAAGTTGACTTCTGGTTGTTTATAGGATTGGCTTTTTAATTACACTTTGAAAAATCCAACCTCTGAAAATAGCTGCAGAAATTCTCACATTGTTCTGTGCTGTGTCAGCAATGTAGGTTTCCTACTTGTATAAAGTAGGATGTGGTCATGACAAATGAAGCACATTATTGTTATTTTGGTTGATATGGATTTCCTTGTCTGTGTTAATTTATAGATGATCACATTTGTGTATTTCTGTTTTGTTGATTGTTAGCTGTTGTGGTAAAACCAAAACCATTGTAACTTGAACGAGTAAAGCACGCAATCCATTTGGTCCTCAGCAGAATACAGAGACATACTCAGTAATCTTTGCTTGAGGACTTTCTCAAGTTTTCTTAACACGGTAAATAAAACTAGCCATTTTAGAGAGCGTTTGAATACCCAAAATCTGCTTTTTTAGGTGTTGTTCAAGGTTCTGAGGGTGATGTTTTATACAGTAAGATGCTGACAGCCTTACAGAACTTGACCTTACACTTTTTCACTGCAGCTGAATATACTGGCAACATTTAATGACTAATATTTTACACTGAAAGACTTTAGTTGGAAAAAGTGTCTGCAAAGGTCTGTTACTTATAAAGTACTAAA
>NW_009935262.1:0-27350 GCF_000696875.1 Nestor notabilis | reverse complement strand
AAGACCCCCCCCCCCCCCCCCCCCCCCCCCCCCCCGTAAATGAATACACTAAATACATAGACTTGTTTTTATAAGCCATAGTCGGTTTGTTTTTTATAGTGACTGTGAATATTCCTGCCAACATAAATGTGCTGGTTTTGTAAAATGTCTGCTCACCTGTTCAGTTGAAGTCCACAGAAAAAAACTAGACTTGTGTCAGTTCAAAGGAAAGTTAATAAATGACTGGAAAACTTACATCAGAACCAGAATCTGGTTATTTTAGTGATATTTCTCAGTGGCTTAAAATAAACATCTGAGAAGTGGTGGAGGGAGAAATACAGAATGATGCTGCTGCATACTTTTTTTTTTTTTTTTTCCCTCTGGTAACTGAAGGTTAAATGAGTAGCAAGCAGAATGCCTTAAACAAGATTGGTATATTGATTAAAACGCTGATTTAACAGCTCGCTTTCTCCCTTTGGAAACCTGGAAAAGATAAGCCAGCTGCTGTCTAAGAGTGCTGAGTGTCCACTGAGAGTACACTATCTATCATCACAATATGGTGATGAGAGGTGTTTTATGTTTGTGTTAATTTCCCCCACTAAATCAGTAATTATTACAATCCTGTCCCTGCTGTTTACCCTGCAGCTGTTTTTCCATTTGTCGAGAGAGCGGGTGTTCTCAGAGGACCGCACACGCTTCTATGGTGCAGAAATTGTCTCTGCCCTGGACTATCTGCATTCTGGGAAGATTGTGTACCGTGATCTCAAGGTAAAAAAAGGAGAAAAAAAAGTAATCAAATTTTTGTTTTTGCAGAGACTATTGGGACAAACACAAAGTAATTATAAAGTTGCGCTATTCAGAGTTAATGGGGAAAAAAATCTGTGTTCAGTTTAAAGTTCTGTGTGTGCTGAAGGAAGTCATTTGATACACTAGTCTCTAGACAGCTACATTACTTGACTTTAACCTGATTAAAAAACAGAAACACAGTATCTTAGTAATAGCACTTGAAGGAGGTTTAAACTTCCGAGACTTTTTTTTTGTTTTGTTTTGTTTACTCCATTACTTATAACTTAACTTCGATTTCAGCATAAATCTTAAATATAGTTCTCAATGTCCCCAAACAAGGGAAATGGGGAATTGGAGCAACATTCTATTTATCTCATCAAAGAGTTATCTTCTTGTATGATTTGAAAAGATTTTAAATGATTAAGAATACTTCAATAGGAAAAGAATTTCAGTCAATTAAAAAATTATTTTGTCTTTTGTATCTTGGGAAAATTTCATAATACTGGAATGCTGTTTGTCTTAGATTTGCCTGTGTATACAGTTGTGTATCCTGTGTTGTTGCCTAACACTCCAAGTACTCTGTGACACAGTATGACCAAATTCTATGGAAAATAACCTCTGTTTTCAGTGGAAAATAACCTCTTCTTTCAACAGGAACATTTTCTAACTTATGTGGGAGGAACCTTTAAATTCCACAAGAAGACTATTTTATTTTTGTGCTGAGCCTTTAATTTCTTGCATGAGAAACTGTGCTTTCACATTATACATGCATGCTTAGTGGAGTTCATTCATGGACTCCTTTGTACAGGAACCAAGGAGAAGGAGGCAGTGGTAGGCAAGTTCTGCTCAGGGAGGCAGATAGAAAACAAAACACTGAGTTTCCTGTTTGTAGCAGAATCTGTTGTAATAACATGAAATGATGTGACATCTTGGAAAAATATGGAATTCTCTAGTCAAGGAATGATAATAAGAGGACAGGACTATGATTGTTTTTTGTTAGCAATTTCACTAAACACCTTATAATTAGGGGGAAAAAAGCTTTTTCTGTTGAGAAAAGTTTTTCAGAAGTATATTTTACTTGGGTTTAGTCCTATCTGTATTTAAAGTACTGATAATAAAAAGCTTTTGGGAAAACGATGTTAGCCATGCTTTTGAGATGGTCCACAGCAAATACTGCAATAGTTTTTATTACTGTTCTTCAGATACTTCATAATTGGTTGTATTCTGTTTTCACATTTCAGAGCAAGAATGGTGTATTTCAAAAGCATGCAGAGCATGCAGAGATACACATACACAATTCAAGGACAGTGTCCTTTGCAAGTATACAAGGAGGAGTTTACCTCAGGGTTTTGTTTTTATCAGTAGCTTCTCTGTTATTGAAAGGGTTGTGCAAGATTAAAGGATTTAAGGATATATACTGTTTTGTGACAATATAGCAAGTAAAATTCATCTTAATAAATGAAAGTCATGTTACAGCAAAGGAAACCTGTGAATTCTTGCCAAATGACAGCCATGGCTGCAAGCTTGAATTACTTGACTTTGTCTTGAGAACATTAAAAAAATTATTTAGCTTTTGTTCTATGAAAGATGCACCAAACTTCTAAAACTTCAGAATGAAGGGTCACACTTTGATTAACCTGGGATTTACTTTTGTAAACTGTATTGAATTATTAAATAAATATTGAAATTGTATAACAGTAAGCACCATTGAGTGCTGTAAAATAATAGATGCTGCTTTTTTTTTTTTTTAACAAATCACAAACGAATTCTATTGCAAGCAGTTATACTGCATCTTTTTGACAAAACTGATATAATGTATCAGCCTAACCTGTTAAAAAATACTAAGGGATCATTTTTTTCCCCAACACACAGTTAGAAAATCTAATGTTGGATAAAGATGGACACATAAAAATTACAGATTTTGGACTTTGCAAAGAAGGAATCACAGATGCAGCAACTATGAAGACATTCTGTGGTACTCCAGAATACCTGGCACCCGAGGTATGATCTAGAATATATTCTTGTAATGCAGTATAAAATGTTTATTTTTTTCAATTAATTTTAGACCACGATGTTTGTATACTGAAAATTGGTCATTGTAGTAAAGAACTGACAGTCTGCCTGGTTAATACTATGCAGTTGTTACTCAGAATTGTATGTGCTACTATTCTTTGTGGTGATTGTCTGTATATCAGTGCTGCACTTCTTAGTGTTTAAAAAGGCCTCTAACATGCATTTTCCTTTTCATGTTTGCCTTCGTCTGTTAAAGTTTTTATCTTCCAATGATTTCTTCAAAAATAATCTTCCATCTGTCTGTCACTTGGAACATATGATCCTGCTTGACTGAGCTGTATAACTAGCATTTATATAGCCTCAGCGGAGGCGAGGGGGTAGGAAAGTACTGAGTTTTCTGGGTTTTATCCGAACTTCCCAGTTGCAGGGAGAGGGAGTTGGCATTTTAGATATTTCGGCTGTAACAGTGGAGTGTATCAACCTTAGAACTGGTTGAGGTGGGCACCAAAACTTAGCTGTTTCCTAGTATGTAAGCAGAAGTGGCATCCCAGAGTATGCCACCCCATCTTTACCATTAGCTAGCACTTGGAGTACCAAACATCACACTTCTTGAGGACTGATAAAAGAAATGGACACAAGAATGTTGAAAACAGCTCTGGTCTGGCTACCTTAGAGTCTGTGTGGAAGCTCAAGTCACGCAAATGATAAGTGCTGACAGCTCTGCCACTGATGCCTACTGAAAAAAAGCAGGAGAAGCACTCTCAAAATTGTACTTTTGTCTTCAGTCAGCAGTACTAATTGTGGTGTTGGGAAATGATGTTCTACCTTTCCCCTGGGGATGACAAACATGACTCCTGTATTAACATGAGAGACAGCATTATTTTTTTACTTAATGCCAAGGACTCTGTGGACGCTGGGTTAGCCCTTATTTCTGTTCTTGTCAGTATTCAAGACCACTGATTAACATGATACAACTTTCTTGTCAGCCTAAAGGGCTTTACGAGACCCTTCAGTCCTACCATTTGTTTTAATAAGGATTCTTCAAGGGATTCCCCACCTCTTGCAGCAACTCAGCACCACCAGAAAGTCTCTATTATATATCATCTTTGAAGAAGAATGTGCCTTAGTTTGAAGGGAAGAGGTGAGGAGGCACTGGTTCAGCATAGCTCTTTACCCTCTTATTTTCAAAAGTACTGAATCCTGAGTAGTGGCAACAAGCCCTGGAACCTATTTCAACAAGCAAGTTTAGATTGCGCTTCATTTTTTATTCTGAACCTTACAATTAAGTGATGTCAAGGAAGGTGGTACATGTCACCTTCTGCATACTGCTGGCTGGAAATGAAGATTTTAGGATGGTCAGGTTTGCGGGTTTGAGAGTCTGTGAAAGTCTCTTAAAGCAAATTAAGTCTCCTCCAATTTGTACTTGGAGGAAATTGAAACTGCCAGTAATTGGTTATAAATTAATACAGTATGTAGAGTGAATACCATTTTAAATCATAGCAAGACCTTTTGATACATTCTTTTTCTCCAACTATAAAAGAAGTAACAGTATTCCTAGGAACCACTAACTTTCTCTTCATCCATCTGGTTCCATTTTCCATGATTCTTTCAGTAGAGAAGAGAAATCTGAGTAGTAATGCTCTTACACTGCATATTTGATGTACCTAAATAGTTTTGGTTGATTAATTGCTTTCATGTCATCTGTTTGGTGATTCACCAGCTGCTCTAGTTATGACACAAACTCACTTGATACCTTGTGTCCGTTGCAGAATCCTATCCCATAGATTGCAAGGAAGACTTGGGTGCAGGTTATTGCTATTCTGTTTGGCAATTTCTGACATCTCCTTTGTGTTTAGGGACACTCAGCAGCTATCTACATTTAGGGATTCCAGGACTATCCTTAGCCTCTTTTGAATCTTTTATGGCTACTTAGAAGTTGCAGATCTGCCTGTTTGGCTTAGTAGGGTGGCCACTTTTCTTGTGTTCCACACCCAGAATCTGTTCCAGCAACAAGAACACAAGGGATGATACTGTCATCACTGGCATAGACTACAGGTGTCATTGCCAGCTCTTACCCCCTCATTGTCTCTTGTCAGCAGTCTTGAAAACATTCTCAAAGAGTGCAAATATCCCGTTCAGTTGCTTTCGTCTGCTTCTCCATCTCTCACTTTTGGAAACATGTTAGCTCTCTTCCATTGAACTTGGCAAGGGATCATTCAGGGTTTTAGACACTTACCACAAGTTACTTGATCCAGGTTGCCTTTCTGTTCTCTAGAAGTCCTCCTCCTATTATAAGTATTTTTGGACACCCAGGCTGTACAGATCTATCTTGAAGGAAATGACTCTTCGTTAACCCTGGGAACCATAGAACTCACTCCATTTTACCTGAGATGTGAAGGGTTTAAAGCAAAACTAGACAGGTTACTGATATGGTGTAAGATGACACAACACCTTTATCCACACATCCTTATGTAAAAGGGTGAAGTTAGCAGTATATGGACAACATTGCAAAAAATAAACTTCCCCTTCGTACTCTCTGCTACTATGATAGTGTTTACCAGTGCATTGAGTAGATAGTTGCTTACCTAAGGCAATTGTATCTATTCTTATACCTGGCACAGCTGACTCATAAAAGGTCCATCGAGAGACTGGATCCTCCAGTCTACTCATGTGCATGTGTCAGAGAATGAATGTACAAAATGACTTCTCGTTGTAGTTCATGCCACAGAAATCATTACCAGATGCGAAAGACTTACTACCTTTTGACAAATGCACATCATGAGAACCTCATGTTACAGCTGGACTTTACTTCTGTTACCACATTGAATTCCTGCTTGTTTATCCCAAGTCAGATGGCAGCATATACTCATTCTTTGCTTGGTTGTGGTAAGTGTAAAGGCAGATACCTTTCAGCCTTCCTTTAAAAACAAGTATTCTCCAGCTATGTGGAGAAATCCATTCAGCATCTGTCCTTTTAGTAATACCCTTGCTTCTCCTCTTTCATCTAGGTCAGTTGTTATGAGTGCATCCCTTCTGCAGGCCTTTTGGTTCACTTTCCCATGTACTTATTGGCTAGTGGTGGAGGACACTAGGACACTGTACTGTGTAACACATAGGGGTAGCCTGAGGCTGCAGTCTACCAGCCAGGAAGCAGTTGACCCAGGAACCTTGCACTGGCAGGATTCTATACCTAGCCTGAGAACTGACTTAATCTTTTCTTTTGTACTAATTCAGTGTTACAGATTCAGTTCCAAACTTGAGCTTGGTTCTCCAAGTGCTTTTTGGACCACTGTTTGAGACACAGAGTCCTGCTCGGTATTCCATCTTTCTGCAAAAATTAGATTGCAGTTGCTTCCAACAGGAAAACAGGGAAGTAGCTAAGCCAGGGTAAGGTGGATTTCCTCCATGCATAACATTCTTTCAGGTGAAGGTGTCCTTGTAGATCCATACAAAACTATTTCCCAAGGTGATTACAGGATCCGTCTTAATCAGAAAAGTTTACCTGTTGGTGGGTTTTCCCCACAAACCTTATGTTCCTGATAACAACGTAGTCCTTCCCACCCACTGCTTAAAAGGCTCTTTCAGCTCACATTGATAGGGCCTGACCTTTCATATAGGACCTAAGACTGGCTGGGCTGGTTTATGCAGAAGCTATCACTTACCAATATGTGACAATAAATAAGACCACAGAAGATTCATAGCCTTTGTCCGTAGGCATGAGAAGATTTGCATGTCTTAGAAGTTATTTTAAAATGGAACCAGCAGAGATGAAGAGGATACTGAGATTGGTTACACAAGCTTGTTTGGCGGGTATTTTTTTTGGTGATCTTTCTTTCAGAAATGGGAGTGAGATATATCATGTGTAATCAGTTATTTCCCTGCATTTTATCTCAGAGAAATGAAAGGTAAAAACTCTTTTGTCAAGATGCAACTGTTGTCTTTCCTCACTTTTCACTTAATTTCTTCCTTACAACTTTTCTTTCTGGGAAGGATATGGCTTTGATGCAGAGGCGACCCAAAATCTAGAACTTGGCCATTTAAGTTCAGTGGCTGAATTTCAGCAAGGGGAAGCATGGTGCCCGGTACTGCAGGCATGGTTATAGCAAGAAAAAGCACTTTTCTCCTGTTTACAGGATTTGAAGTTGAATTTTCTAAGAATGATGTGGTATATTCAGATTATAAAAAGTTATAGTAGAAGCAGAAAAAGTATTTCGTCACTGGTGCAGCTATACATTTGTTTCATTCTTTTAACATATTGGATCAGAATATTTGCCAAGGGCAGTCTGGTAAATTTTTGGACTGAGAATATGATGATCTGCCACATAGCTGGTCTGATACAAGTTGAAACTAAGTGATATACATAAGGAGAGGCAACTACTGAAATACACTGGGACAGGCTAGCATGGAAATTGAAGTTTTCAGGTTTTGCAGACACATATACATACCTCATAGAAAAGCAGTGTTTCAAACAGGGATTTTAATGCAGATAGAAGTTGCAGTGTGAATTTTACAGAAGAGCTCTTTAAGGTGTGGGGAAAAGCAAGAAAATGCTTGTTTGCAAAGAACTTTATGAAAGCAGCCAGCATCATGGATAAACTGAGACAGGCCAATTGAGAGAGAATAGCTAAGATATGGGTGTAAAAAGAGAGCATGTTAATCTACAGAGAAAAGGAAGTTTCATAAAGAATTTGAGTAAAATAGGAAGATAGCAAGGGAGGTTAACAGGAGGTAAAAAAAATTTGTGAAATTAATCCAGTGATCTCAAAGGTAGATTGTTAGCCCAGACAACGCAATTTAAAAGATGAGAAGATTTTTCATATGGAGAAAAATGTGGTTGTAGTCAGGAAACAGAGTTTGAAGTAAAGAAAATTACATTTTCTTCTTAATTTTCTCTTAATAGAAATTAAGAGAATGTTTTGTAGAGAGACACAAAAGGCAGGAGAAATTGATGAGCAACTTAAAATGAAGAGGAGCTTGCTAGAGAGCTGTTGGTTAGGAATATAGAGGAACTGAGGGCCAGAATAATTTTTGTTGTGGCTTATGCAGTTTCCTTTTTATCCTCCTTTCCTTTAAATTTCATTTGGACTTAAAGATAATTGAGGCATCTAAGTAATGTACTTTTTGAAATTTTATGCAACTTTTATATAAGTAATAGGTACATGCTATTATTTTCCACGTCTAGAACTACTGGATAGAAAAGGTAAATAGGGGAAAAGGGAATCTGTGGAAAATGGCACAAATTAAGGAAAAGCAGCTGTTAAGATGTTGTCGGATGGCATGTGCATGCACAAGGCTTTAAGACTAGTATGAACTTCTAAGAGTTGGAACAATACTGTAAAAAGAGACTGTAGGAGAGAAACTTTGTTAGACTAGGTCTTCCATCATGCTCTGGAGAGCAAGTTCTCACTCATATTTGATTACCTCTGGTGATCATCAATGAAAATTGATTGTCAGTGGCTTTTGGGGCTTATTTAGGGGAATGGATAGTTCTTGTTGTTACTGTGCTTTTTTTTATTTTCTTCACTTCTGTTTATCCTTTTTCTAGAAAAACGATAATGAGACATGGCACCAAATTGTCTGTGTTGATGTAAATAAGTTCATACACCCTTGTAATTATGAGAGTCCTTTATTCCTTGTCCTGTGGAACGAGGAATAGAGAAGACACAGGCAGTGACTGTCCAGAAGTAGGCTGCTTGTAGCATCTTATCCTGTGCCTCAGGCAACATTGTGCAGACAGACTCAGTCAAGATGGATGTGTGAACTCGTGTGGATGTATTTCTGGGTTTTGTTCCTCTCTTTGAATATAATCTTTTTAGTGCTTAGCTAATTATGTAGTCTCAGTTTTACTGTTGAGTTAGAGTACCTGATCAACTTTCCAACTGTAAAACAGTTTGAAAATCAAATGTAGCTTACATGCAAGACCCAACAAAATTAGAAGTGTTAAGTACGTTTTGGCAGTTCACTTTTATTATGCCCAGTCCTCAAATGTACCAGCAGACAATCATCTGAATGTTAGTTATTTTTCACATGCTTATGTGATCACACAAAAAGTACATGCTAAAAAGAAGCAGATGGTGACAGATGGGGAAGGTTGAATAAGGTGGTTTTGGAAACCTAGAAAAATGCACTTCTGTAATAGTGTAAAAATAAAAATTCTTTGATCGCCAAGTTAGAATGAACAAAATAGAGAGGCCCCCCCTCCCTCCAAAAATAAAACCCCCAACCAACAAAACTACCCCACCCGAAAAAACATTATGATAAAAAAATGGAACCTACGAGTGTTCAATGTGTATTTAGTAAAGTATGTTATGAAGTGTTGTTTTGCCCAAGGATAGAACATTACTTTTTATCAGGCGGAGACTTAGACAGGTGGTAATAGTATTCTTTCTTCCTTTTAAAATGATGCATTCAAATCAATTGTGTTCCATGCTCAAAGAATGCTGTCAAAAGGGTCTTTCTTTAATGTCACATATTGGTAGTGTTGCAGGTTGTGATAATATTTTTCTTCTGATGTCACAAGAAAGATTTTAAACTTCTTATTATGATGGTAAAAAAAATTGTATGTGTGATGGGTATACTTGTATAACTAGAAGTAATGTGTAATAGGCAGCATTACCTCTTTGTCATATAGGCAAATGTGAAGCTGAGTAAGTAGAGAAGGTGTAATCAACAAAAAAACCACCATCTTTTATGGGTGCACCATCACACCAAAGGACCTACTGTGTGGACTGAATTTTTTCTTATTCCTTTACATTAGTTTAATGGAGTCTAAACGTTCGTATCTATTTATATAAAAAAAAAAAAAAGTTTCCTTAAAAAAAAAATCAGTGATGAGATCTGTTTTATTCCATAAAATAGAAAGTGTCTAATATGATGAATATTTAATTGGTAAGTCCTCTAGCAACACTGATTCCATAATTATTTTTTGTTTTTATATTTGAGTGTCTTTACCTATAGTATGAGACAATACCTATAGGATGAGGTGAGACAGAATGCTTTGCCTTTGGTTGTTGTCTTATACTTACAACCAAAAAGCTCCAGCCTCTGATCACTTATACTAATTTTCCTGAAAGTATAGTTAGTTTGCTCAGTATCCAAACACTATATTAATGTTGTGCTTTGCTTAACTAATTTTCTTTTGGCTTCAAAAGGATAGTTCAAGTTTATTTACTCTCTGGTTACTTAGATGCTTCATACATAGTCTGATTCTTAGCAGAGACACAATAGAATTTATTTTACCTGTGGAAATGTGGTTTAGCGTTGGCGTGTGCTCTTGAACAGCTGTCTGTAGTATATTTGGCTACATTTTATTTCTGGGTGAGGACCAGTGGGGGGTGTGAGGAGGAGTAGCTTCTGTGCCTGAAAATATTTTCCCTTCTGATTTATGGGAGATTCACAATATGGAATTTTCTCTTTACGTTAGAATTTCAAGTATCAAATTTATTTATTTATTTATTAACATTAAAAGGAAATGGAAATTCAAAAATTATTTTATACTGAAATGCTAGCACCTCATGAAAATTGAAATATGGTCTTTTTTCCATTTTGTTATCACTTTGTATATTTTAGTGTACCACATTGTGTCATCTTATGCTCCTAAGTCATCAAAAATGCTAGTGATATGAATTCGGGCATGTTTGTCAGCTTGGCATTGCCAGCGGGCCCCTGAGATGAATATGATGGAATGTGGACAAGGCAGGGTATCCAGAGCAGAACATCATTTATTAGCAATAACCAGTATCAAGATCAAAAGATGGGAGCACTTAGATGGGGGATGAAAACATTGCTTGGTTACACATACGGAAGAGTTGCAGCAACAACAGATAAAATAGCACAAGAATTAGACTTTCTCTTGAAGCCACATAATCAATGATGTAATAAGGATTTGAATTTTCATGCAATCTGGGTAATCTCACTAGACACAAAAACTAATTGTCCACAAGCAGTATCAGACATCTCAAGGGGAAAGATGTAACAAATATGCAAAAATAATAAAACAAACAAAAGACTAAAAAACAGATTAAAAAAAAAGACACAAAAACAGATTAAAAAAAGACTAAAAAACTGCCCATCAATAAACTGTTGTATGCAAACCAGAACTTTAAAGCAGAGAGCAATTTTCTAATAAAACCCACTTTTTTTTTTTGTAAACCAAATGTAAGTATGACAGTTCTTACAAAGACTGTCTTGATAACATACTTGCAGCTTTTTTTCACTAATTTTCATTTAATCAATGCAAACATTATTTCCATCTCAGCAAAAGCCTTTAGTTTTTCCAAAACTAATGAAGCATAAATAAAAGCTGAACAAATGCTGTTTAACATCAGTAAAAATTCAAAATAATTTCAGGAAGAATGAGCAACCAGAAAGAAATATCACAATATTATCATTATTTATTACTTCTTACACATCTTGCATCTTCTGGCAGTGTATGTTATAGACTACTGCAGTGATAATTAATACAGGTATGAAGAGCTCTGCAGTTTTTCTTCTAGTGGTAGAGTGGTTGACTTACGAGAGACAAGTGCCATCTTTCTGTAAATGGAAATAATCTTTCTCTTTTACTTGCTGCCTTCTATGGAAGGTGCCTGTTAATTCTAGAACAGAGTTAATTTAATTTTTTGGGCTTTGCTTTGGGATTTTTTGTCCATTGAGTAAGTTTTACTCTTGAGGAGTCTTTTTTAATATGTAGTTGTTTTCTTGGGCTTTTTTTTTTTGTGGTGGGTTTTTGTTGTTGGTTTTGGTGGTTTTGTTGTTGCTGGGGTATTTTTGTTTGTTTGTTGAGCTGGGTTTTTTTGCTTTTTTTTGATCACCAGGGTTGCCATTGATTTACACTCCTTGTTAGAATACTTTTTTCATTTGCAATAACTTATATTGGTTTGTTTGGTTTTAGGGATTTTTTGTTTGTTTTGTTTGTTTGTGGGTTTTCAGTTGGTGGTTTTTTTTGGGGGGGGTGTGTGTCTGTCTTTTTAAGATTTTAAATTCTGCTGAAGTCAGAGTCTCATGTAGGAGGTTAAACACCTTAATTAGTATTGCACACTCTTTACTCCAGGAGGCTTTTTATACCAGAATGTTCCATTTCTGATGCAGCACAATGTGTGCCAGCTAATGAAAAAAAAATCCAAATCGTTTTGTTTTGTTTTGTTTTTTTTTAAGTTTATATGACAAAAAACTGGGTAAGACGGGGGAAATCTCTAGTACAAAAATATATTGGGAAGATGGTCTGCACTGGGACCAGAAATAAAACATCAGTGTAAGCCAGATACAAAATGGAGAAAAGCTACCACAAAAATTAGAGCAGTAATAGAAAACTTTCTTCCTTGATTTAATTCTCAGGTATCCATTTCCCAGGGTATCTAGAAACCTGATGTTTTGTATTTTCAGCTCTGTATAATAAAAGCAATGAGTATTTATTCAAGTCTCTTTTTACCGTTGTGCAGCAATACTTTCACTGCTCATACCAAGATACAGTTACAGTAACTAAATTTGAATAATGCTTGGCAAACACACCTTTTTGCAGGAAGAATTTTCAGACATTTGGAGAAAAGTCTGTTTATGTAAAAAAATGTGTATTACCTTTGTTCGTTAGTGTTAATTATAAATTTTCTCATTGTTGTAGTTGTTACCACAATTGAATGAAAGTTCTAGCAAGTATACTTTTCAACTTTTGTTGAATAATGTATGGGTGACTATTTGTTAGCAGACCAACAACTGTAGCAATAAAAATGTGTGAAGGGTTACCAGGAATACCTAAGGAACATACATTCCACCTGAACTGCAAGGTTAATTGAAAACAGTTTTTTCCCCTTAAATTAACAGTAGATCGGTGTATCCAAGTTCTCAGTTTTCTTTCACAACATAGGTGTGCAGACAGTTTGTTTAGATGTTTAAATATTTTCCCATCTGTTCTGTCAAAATTATTGATTGAGCAACAAGCTACTTGTAATGTCCTATCAGAAAGTCTATATCTAACATTATTAAGAGAAACCATAATTAGGTAAAAAATGTAATTGTTTTCCCAGTAAGTTGCCCTGGTTGTCTAAAACAAAGTGTGAAACCAGTGTTTTGATATTGTTCTTCTGAAGATAAAACCCAGTGCTGACAACCTATTGTAGAAGTTTGACAATGAATTTTATGAAGCCTTTCATGTTCAAGGGTATTGCTGAATTTGTCTGTGCAGACTCCAGAAGTTACAGCAACTAACCACCATTTAGAGGTCTATGGGAAGTACATTTTTTGGTTGTGTGAACTTCTGCTGTATGACCAAACATCTTCTAGAGGCTACTGGTCACAGACTTCACCTGTTACACTGCTGCTAACCTCCTAATCTGTTATTTTCACAGGATCGTGTAAAAGTATTGCATGGGCAGGATGCTGGGCCATCTAGTCTAGGTCATGCTTTGCCAAGAAAGGTTGGACCAGACGATCCTTGAGGTCCCTTCCAACCTGATTCTGTGTGCTTGTATCAACTTCTCTTTGGCTGGCTCATTTATTTGTGTGCTTCCTAAGTCTCTGCCTCAAGCCCTTGTAAGTAAGTCTGCAGATATGTCTGAAGCTGCTGCCTCCCAAAAAACTTCCAGCTCTAGCTACCAAAGAAATAAAGAGATAAAAGTTATCCTTTCACTGGTTTTCACCATAAAAATTCAATCTACTTCAAATTCTGTGGACTGTATGTTAGGTTCTTAAAGAAGTGACATACGTAAAGCAAAGGAAACCTGGAGATGTGCTGACTGGTAAACCTAAAGATTAAAATGACAACTGGTGAAGTAGTAGAGGAGTCTTTTTAATGGATTTTGTCTTCTGGGAAGGAGAAGACTCCCAGTGCTACTGATGATTTCTATTAGTATTTTTACGTCCAAGACATTGGACTTTTCAGCAGTGGGGAGTAGTATTAGAAGGTTGCATTTTTGTCAATAAATGCAAATATGAGAATATTTTTCTGATCTGTAATTCCTTGTCAGCAAAATGAATTGTTACATGTGAGGGGTAAATTCAACTGAATTGCTGCAATCTTAGCAGGTCTGCAGTGTGTGTGTATTATCTAGTTGTACGAAAGGCAAAGTTCAGCCTGTGAATTGAATTTTTTATTTTGTATGTAGGGCCTGATGGTCTTTGCTCTGTGTGTGAAGCACTATCCCATCATATATGTGGTCATTGCCAGTAATGCTCTCCAGAAACCTCCAAGTGTGCAGGCAGTGGTGTCATTAAGGAATACTTTGTTTTCCCTTGTTATAGCTGGCTATTTGTGCTGTCTCAATAGATTGAATAAAGTTGAGTTGCCTTTTGACCACAATATAGATGAAAGTTTTAAGGCAAATAGAGAGTTTTCCCATAGCTGAAACTATAATATCTAATTCCTCTAAAACATCCACAAAAACACTGAAGTATCTGCATATGCCTGGAAGCAGATGCCTTTGCATAGTTTTGTCAAGGTAAGGGGAGATGTGGTAAGGAAAAAGAAACAAGAGTGTGAGTTAGGCTGACACTGCCTCTGTTGCACTAGAGTCCTAAAACCAAATGGAGTAAGATTCCCTCAAGTAATAAAAATTATGGTAGGTTTTTGAGTTTTATTTCCCATATACTATGGTATCATCCAGACTGAACTGCAGTCAGCCCACCTCCTGCTTTACTCAACACTGGGAAATCACTTGGGTACAGTGAAGATGTGAGGTGTAAAACAGGGATGAGTGATGTTATCCATGCACTGATGTCACATCATGCTGGAGCTCTCATGTCCTAAAACCTCACCTAGATCTTGACGAGGTGCCTTGGGATTTTGGCACACCAGATCTGTGAAGCAGATGAAGGAAGAGAAGTCATATATCTGAAGGACGTAACTAAACAAGTTCTGTGAAAGAAAGCACGTAAATTCATCTTTACTTCGTGAAAACTCACCTGACTGGAGTATGTACTTGGTGTAGCTGCTCCTTCTGTAGATACCAGAGTGCTTGCACATCTTTTATGATGGTTTTGGTGGGCTTGCTGCCTTTCCTGCAGTGGCTTTGAAGGAACTGAGCTATTAGGACAGTGTGTTTGCTTAAACACAGATTTGTGGAACCTTACAGGGGAGGAATGAGAATTGGCTGGTGGTGATGGAGGCAGCTTTTAATGGCAGCATACAAAGTTCAGGAGATCAGACTTTCCACTGTGTCTGTGCCTGGCCAGGTACTTAAGCTGGTAACCCATATATAGAATACCCCACAAATACTGGTGTGACATCAGTTCTGGTCCTCACAGCCAAAGGAGGTATTTCTAAAAGCAGGTAGCCACTTCATGGTAGGCAAAAAACTGAATTATTCATAGGTACAAAGCCTGCAGCTGTGTGTCATGTTCATTTTAGCACTCAGTTGAAGCTTTCTTGACCTATGTTCTTTGTAATTAAAAACAAATCCCTCAAATCTGAGATCTGTTTGGAAAGGATTCTGTAATGCTAGGGCAGTGTGTATTGTCATGTTCTCATGCCTACCCTAATTGTATGGATTTGGTTATAGGAGCTGCTGGACTCCATAACTTCGATCGATTTGTCACAGTTTACAAATCCTGTAGTTTAACACCATGAGATATAGAAATTACTTAAAGAAAATAATAGTGTGTATTTACTGTGAATGCATTATATACAATTTTATTACATTTATATTAAAATGAGATGCATTTTGCTTTATTTACACTATTTTCAGGCTGTTTTCCTTTTGCCTAAATGAAACCCTTTTGATGCTCTTGCTTGTCTGGCTGGCTGTAAACCAGGTATTTAAACAAAAATAAAGAGTTGCCAGTTTTGCCAGCTGGGGATGAGAACCCGGCTGGTGCTATGTGGGTTCGGGAGGTAGTTAATCCAGCTTTTATGCTTTTTTATGATTTTATGTAAAAAGAGGTTAAAAATCACATTTGGCTCTTTCTTTGTACCACTATTTTGTTACTGTTGTGGGAATGCAGCAAAAGGTTGCCCGTACTTTTTATTATTATTAGGTAAAGTCCTGCATAAATTAGGTAAAGCTGCAGATACAGTTTGCTTTAGCTACTAGCCGTGTGGTTTGCCTTGCTCAGAGAATGTTATGTTTTATTTTCCGGTTGCCTTCTTTTATAAATCACGCATGCAAACCACACCTCAACTTACATGTTAAAAGAATCTACCACTGCCTCACGATTTTATATGTTTTACTAGCTGCAAAAGAAAAGAGCAGCTAACTGTACAGGTAGGAGAAATAGTAACAGTGCTAATAGGTGTAGTAGAAAAATATATAATGCTTTTATTCTGTGGCAGAAGAAACAGTGACGTAAAGACAAATGTCACAGATTTAATATACAGTTTTTCAGCAAATAGCTTGCAATATGCTCAAACTCATAAACCAATTAATTTTAAAATGCAAGAGTTAGTTTTGTCAATGTACTTCTTCAGATAATTTGTTGTATTTTACACTTTCCAAAATTTCACCATCTATTTGGAAATATGAATGATGTAACGAGTCTGTTTTGGCACAGTTGTAAAGAGTATGTGTTAATGTGTTAATATTTATGATTTTTTAATCTTATATACACAAGAGGGATTTTTAATATACTTCTTTTCATCATATTTCTACCACTAATCCTTAAGGACAGTCAAAACTAAGAACATGAATGCATTAATTACTGTGGGATTGTCAAAATTGCCATAGTGGGTCATACAGAATTTTGTTTCTGCTAATAGCATGTACCACATACTTCAGAGCAGGCTTGGATTTACTGGGGGAGAAAATGAGGAGGCAGAAAAATGGGCTTGATACCCTCATTAGGACTGGTGAGGGTAGTGCATGTGCCCTATGATGTGGTCACAGCCACTTACTGTCCCCATATGGGCAAAAGCTTTGTCTATCCTTGCTTCAGAGGAAATTACTGGAAAAAATCTTACACTTCTTAGACAATCACAAGATAATGTACTCGTAGCAAAAGGTTTCTGATCTGTTAGAGGTGGCCTTGTTCATTAAAGCCTGAAGACTTTGCTACACATTGCCAGATTTTCAATACTATATATCTGAATGACTGTTCTGTGTGTCTGCTTACAGTTTGAATCTGGTGAGCTCTTTGTGGTGGTGATGGCACGTGCCTGTGTGTTGTAAAAAAGTATTTTGTTTTCTGAGGATTAGTTTGTTGTTGCTTTTTTAAATTTATTTTTAAATCAGTTATGTGCTGCCTTTCAGAAGCTGTCTTTTACTGATGCAGAAATAATTCTTTATGAAGAATTTTTTTATTCTTTATAAACATAGTCCAACTCTGTAAGTTGTGTTTCTCTGATCTTTCTTACTGTTTATTCTTTAAGTCTGATTTCTTGTTTAAGGTTTTTGCCTCTTCAGTAGATCTTTCTGCAGCAAATATTGGCAATTTGGCATGTATAGTTGTAGTGCCTTCTGTATTACAATTTATTAACTTCAAACTTGGGTCTTTTAAAAATGAAAGGGTATGATCTGCTAGAAATTCACGAAATTGGAATTATATATGTATATATTCAGCAGCCTTCAGTTTCCTCATTGCTTATAGTTTCACTATGGGCGTATGCTGCTTTTATGTTGACTCCATTTCTACAATTTACTATGAAGGTGTATTAAGGTCAAGACACACTCTTTAAATTCCTTCTTCCAGTTCTCTGGAGCTGTTGGAAGGACTGTGGTTGTTTTTAGATACACAGCATTGGAGGCACTATGTTAACAAATGATATAAACATTCCCACATTTCTGTAATCATATACTATCATATAAACCTAGTATCATAGTAAACATTGTCATATTTTTTGCATTAATGCAGGCCAGCTGTTTGGACTATTTCATGGAATATAATGAAACTGTCAGGAGAAACGCATTGAGGACTTTTAATATAAAGAAAGATCATAAAGAGGCTAAGCTTGTCTTAGTAAGATTAAAGTGTTTCTAGATCTGAGGCTTTATTCTTACAGGTGGGGTAATGAGAAAAGAAGTGACTGAGCAAGGAGACGATTCGCTTCTTCTCCCAGAAGAATTCTATTTGAGGCAGTAGTGCCCATAGATAGTGTCTCTTCCTAAAGTTGTGTACACTATAAAGGGGATGATAGAAGACATAAGAAAGGGGAAAATGCAGTCATGATCATTTTGAGGAGGTGTCCTGGGTTCAGCTGCAGCAGTCATTTTTTCTACTAATATTTTTCTTTTTTTTTTTTTTTTCTTTTAGCCTGGAATTTCAGTGAGCTCAGGCATGTCAGTACTGCAGTTGCATGTGTTGAGCCAGATTCTGGGACTCCTTGTAGCACACTGTGAAAATAGTCTTGAAACACATTCATAATGAGATGTATCAGATAGACAGAAATTATCATGTCTGAAATAGTGCATGTCTTACAGCTGGTTTTGGTTTCTGTCTTAGGTGTTGGAAGATAATGACTATGGTCGTGCAGTAGACTGGTGGGGATTAGGAGTTGTCATGTATGAGATGATGTGTGGAAGATTACCGTTCTACAACCAAGATCATGAGAAATTATTTGAACTGATACTAATGGAGGACATAAAATTTCCTCGAACTCTGTCTGCAGATGCAAAATCATTACTATCAGGCCTACTGATAAAGGATCCAAATAAGCGGTAAGTGAAATTACTTGGGTATACTGGCACAATAAATAATCTAGTTATACTAATTAATGTAAAAATAGGCCAGTGATGCCTGGCCTTCCTGGCTGAGGAACCTGTCAGTCACAGAAAAGGCCATATGCATCCATACAGTCTCAGCTTTCCACTTCTTCAATACAGCAAAAATATACAAAGTGAGTGTAGCGAGCAAAAGGGGAAAAATAAGGTGGAAAAGAACACTTTCTTAATTATTCACAGCAAACACAGGGATCTTTAGAGGTTTAGCTTGTGTACTGGAACAAAGGGAGAGCTCTCGAATCATTTTTCAGAGTGTGATTTAACCCTGAGTACTCTGTAGTATCTCATGGGGACTGCAGTGCTTTTTCTTGGAAGTGATCATGCTAGAAGACATGTATATGCTAAATTTTGTTAGGGCACATAAATAAATCACATATTAGACCATGTAAACTAGTAACTTATTAATGAATACATCTTCTGAGTGAAATTTAAATATAGTGGTTTGAAATCAAGTATCACCCAGCTGCTGCCTGTGCCATGTGGTTGTAAACTAAATCACTGTTTTTGTAAATCAGTGAGATTTGTCTGTAGGTCCCCTTTTTTTCCCCCAGTCTCTTTGTTGTGCTTGCGAGTCTCTTGGCATGTTTTAGGCTGCAGGCATTCTTCTGTCTGTTGTCTCTTCTCTAGTCCTCTTGCATCCCCAGTTTGTTCTCAACAAGTTTTTAGTAGTGGACGTGTTGCTGTGTCTCTCTGAGGGAGGGCAAGTGCAACAACACAAGTGGTTAGTCTTCCTGCTGCTGCCCAGCAATGCCTGTTTAACTGAATTTACTGTATGCACTAAAAGCAAACTGACCAACCAGCCAAATACACAGAGAGTAACGTAAAAAATTTGTTCCTGTAGCAACTCCTAATGCATTTTTAACCTCCAAACAATCTGACCCATCAAATATATAGACCTTTAGAATTTAGAAGATAGTTCTTTGTAATTAATTTTTGCAGACAGTAATGTTTATTACGCACTTATATTTACAAGCTTATTCATATTCAAGTTCTTATGCTAGCTAATGCTAAATAGGATGGGAGCACAGAGGTTAACTTCAACTCAGCTTTTCTCTGAGCAGCTGGATGGGAAATAGAGAGGTCTGGAGACTGCAGGCTAGCTGGAATACTTCGCAGCGATGTAGAGAATTTTACAATGAGTAGTTGAGAAACAAAGAGGAATACAGCTTGGAAATGAGAATAACTTTACACCCAGTCACTGCAGGACTGAGTAGTCCAGAATATTTTTGTATTTTGGCAGCAGGATATTACCAATACAGATTTTTTTTTTTTCTTGGTTGTGGGAATTAATGCTTCTTGCAATAAATGCTTTAGAGAGAAATTTATCTTACTTAAAAGGTTGCTTTAAAAATTTCTCTTTATATATTTAGCAGTGCCTTTTAATGAAAGACAAACTGCTTGTGTCACTCTTCTTGTCAATATTTAATATATATGGGCTTCAGTTAAGATTAGCTTTTTTTCCTGTTTCAGTTTCTTTCTGTTAGTCCAGTAAGACAGCCAGTCTCAGGAAGAAGTTAGATGAGAGCTGAACAGTGCTGAGAGTCCACGTGCTGTTAAAAGGGGCAGAGATTCCCTTTACAGGATGTGTGGTTCTTTCTTGGCCACCAGCTCAAGGGAGCTCACTAAACTTCTTGACTCAAATTTGACTTACTAATGAAACAAAAACCTGACAGTTCTCTCTTGTTTTCTCATTGCTGGGTTAGTTTTCTTCTAAGTTAGTAAGCTGACTCAGCTGAGAGTCGTCAGTGGGAATGATGCTGTAGATGCAAGTGAGAAGGGAGAGGTATAGGCAGGGGTGGGACTGTCCTCTTTTGGCAGCAGTGGCCACTTCCTTGAGCTCAAATCATCTTGGGCAAGTTCACCCAATGTAGGTGGAATTCAGTTCCTAAGATGATTTACCAGACAGTCTGGCTTTGGCAAGCTACGGGCCACAGTGAGTAGTGTGGTTATTTACAATGGCCTTTAAATAACCTTCTCAGTAGGCCTACAATTTATTAATTTATACTAATTGACTCAGATTGAGACTATTTTATGGTAATTGGTTAATTGTTACAGCACCCAGATGCAACAGCAGTGAACACTGTATAAAAATGATGTGTGAGTCATTACTGATTCAGTGCCTGGCACCTCCTTGGCAAAATTTTATGTCAGTATTGTTGGATTGGTTTTGGTTTTTAATAGTGCCAGGAAATTAGTTGGTCTTTCAAGAAAACTAAACTTAAGTATGTTTTTAAAATGAATGAATTATTAAAAAAGCTTATCATGGACAGTAATGATCTCTGTAGTTGGAATAATCAAATAGAATAGACCATGGCATGGGTACTTCTGCTATCCCATTTTATCTCAAGATCACCTGAATTCATACTAAACAGGTGAGATTTATATATTAAGTAGGTGAGAATTGTTCCCAGGTAGTCAAAAACAAATGTTCACTTTTCCAACCATTACAATAACTTAATCTTCCTTTAGAGCAATGCTTGTTTAATATGATTTCTTTTCCACTCTCCTTAGGCTTGGTGGAGGCCCAGATGATGCAAAAGAAATCATGCGTCATAGTTTCTTTGCTGGAGTAAACTGGCAAGATGTATATGATAAAAAGGTATGTCTTTACATGACATTGAATAATCTGGCTTCTGCAAAGTGGTTTCCATGGATAGTCATAGGACTGCTGCTCTCTGAAGTTAGTGTTTTTCTTTGCAACTTTTTGTGTTAATACAAATGAATAATTATTCTGAACTAGGTGTGCTTAATTAATCTTTTGGTTTTTAGTAATAATTTTCCAGTGGACCAAAAATAAATTTTGAATCCCTACTTAAACTCAGCAAAGATTTGTTTCTTTTATTATGTAAATGTCCAAATCTTTTCCTTTTCTTTTTTCTTCCTGGACCTTCAAGAGAAAAGCAGGTGTATGTCTTAAGATAATGGCAGAATATGGAATGGAAGTTTATCCTGAATTGTCTTTTTATTTCTGCCTTTTATTTTATGGAAATAAGAAAATTAAGTGACTGGAAAGGACTCATAGCAAAACCCTGCTTTTTGATTGTTTGTGGTTAAGAAGAAATCTTTTTCAAACTTACTTTTAAAGAGATACCTAAGAAAATTAAAATAGTGTTAAAACACTGAGCCAAAAAAGCTTGTGGAGAAAGCAAGTACTGGGAATTCAACTGGAACAGTTTTCTCTAAACCCGGTCCTGTTCCTGTAATGATCAACACTTTGGGAATGATTTTAGAAAACGAATTTATCTTACTCAGTAGTGAAACTCAATTTGACTTAAGTTGTTTTATATACAGAAGCTGATTTTATCTCAGTCCTTGTGTAAGAATTTACTTGTTGCTATAAACCCCTTCTATTTTGATAAATTCTTTTTTTTTATACCCCAACTGTTTTACATTGTTAATCTGTCAGTTGAGCTGCGTAATTTTAAAAGATAGATTTTTGTCCTTTTTTTGCTTTGTTCGAATAAAAGGAAAATGGAAGACATACGAATGAGCAGAATATGTTTATGCTACAACGTCAATGATACAAACTGTTTTTTCAGTTGTTGTTGAACTGGAATTTTGAAAATGTGTGGTTGTTGGTGTGGTACTTCTCTGACAAATACCGGAATTGAAATAGGAATTGAAATATACTTTGTATATGCTGATACAAAATATGGTACTCTGAAGTTACTTGGTACAAGTGTGATTTTTCCCTGGCAGTTTCATGAGGTTTCAGGAAACTCTAAAATAAATAATCAGAAAAAGTATAATAATCAGGTTCCTTATGAGCTCAACCACTGGCTGGTTATTTAAGGACATTGTAGGAAAGCACTTTGAGGATAAAGTCTAAAAATACAAGTTGAGGACCTTTGGAGTTTGAAAAAAAACCACTAAAATCAGTTGGATTGCAGCATCCTAGGACTGGGTGACAAAGAAAAAGCTGTTACGTTACTCTTGCTCTGTTGAAAAAGATTTCTTAATTATTTTACATTAGAAATAGAACTCTCGATTCTACACTAGACGTGATGTTTAATTAAGAAAATACGGATATCTTAATTTTTAAACATGTACTTTGAGTCTTTCCATGCCACAATGGCAAATGTCTTTCAGTCAAGAATTTATTCTGAGCTATTAAAATAAAAGCGGGTATTTTGCAGGCATTAAAATATATATTAAAATTTATGTAAATATATATAAAATGCAGATATTTTGCTTTTATACTCATGGAGGTGGATATGGCTTATTAGAGTATTCTAACTGGAGAAATTGTAGTCATTCATTGTTTGCTCTGGCTACTGTTCCTTTGAGAAACTAAATTTGCCAGTAAAAAAATCAATTGAATTTCCTCAGTTGAACAGTTAACTTCAAGCATCATAGAATTGTTTTTCTGCAGTACTGGCACGCCATGTATTCTTTATGGAAAAATAGCTGATGAAGATGTCTCCTGACAGTATGTTTTTCTGTTTAATTAAAAAATAGTTTTGTTCCTATTACAAAGCCATTTGTCTGGTTGGTTAAAATACCCAATTGTTCCTTCTGCACACACAGTCTTACCAGTTCTCAAGTATACAAAGAGTAAGACTGCTCTGAAATATAAACATGAAATATAATAATAAGGTTAATGAACTTTCACTGAGTATGTTTATTAGGATGCTTATATGAATATTTTTGAGGTTTTGGTATTCTAAAATAACTCAGGGGGAATGTGTATCCAAAAAATTTGATTTTCAAATAGATTTATTCTATGCTTACTTCTGTTGCTGTTTATTATTAGTAGTATAGTCTTCAGCAGTAGGGTCACTTGATGAAATTGATAGTAGATATAATTATTTGCATAGTAAAAATATTTCACAGTATTCTTGCCTGAGGTTTATGCACCATGAAACTGTAATTTTCTGGCTGCATTTCAGGAGTGTGTTGCTGTTAGCAATGAAAGAACTGAAGTTCATATTCAGAGTAATGGAAACCAAAAAATCATGTGTGTTCCAAGTAGTTGCTTGGGGGATGGTTTAGTACATGTGGACACTGTGCTCTTGTGCCACTAATTTTAGCATTTTTACTAGAGATTAGGGCTAGTACGTCTCTCTACTTAACTAGGTTATCACTTTACTGGTGTGATTAGAGACATAATTATTTATCTGTAAACTTCAGAGTATTTCATGCAATAAACAGTGGCTCTGTAGGGTAAATGGATCCAAATGGTCAAATGGAATTATTAGCTCTCTGGTACTGCTAACGAGTTAAACTAATCTGGTACTACACAACGACAATAAAACATTGTATGGGCACACTGGAGCAGAGAAGGTCGTTGCCTTTAAATGAAAAATGTATAGTAGTTAGCATTTGTGATCAGATATATTTATTTTTGGCAGAAAAAACATGAGGGCATATGAAAGAGAGCAGCCTGTGCCAGGTTCTTCCTGTGATCATCTCAGCCCTGATGAGTTTTTAGCTCTGTGCCTGAGAAATTGAATAGTTTGGCAAACTCTGAAGACTTCAAAAGCCCATATACTTCTAAATAAAATATTTGCTTTATTTTTAGCTAAAATCAGGAAGCTTTTTGAAATTTCTCTGTTACTCATTTAGGAATTGTTTTAGCTTATTTTTTTTGAGTTGCAGAAATGTTCTTAAGTAGTTGGATATTCTCTTTAGAGTCTTTCACTGGGCATTAGTGTAGAGGTAGCAGTTGGGGTATGTCTTCAGGCTTGCAGCTTGAAGCACTCAGGTAGCCTCATGGCAAAGGAGATCCAGCCCTTGTAGCGAAGCCTGGGTTTCCTCCTGCATGTAATATGGATGAAAGAAGAAAGAAACCATATGGGAATTTGGGCTGAGATACAGGTATCTCCTTTTGATTTCTGATTGTTCCTGAAGCAAATTAGGGAGTGCTAACCTATTTATTAGTTACTACTGGGAAGGGAGTAGGGATAAGTGTCAGTTATGGTTAAAGTTGGGGTGTCTGACTTGGCTGCAGGTGTAGCACTTGCGAGGGCACCTGTTGCAGTGTGGAGGCTATGACTTTCATTATGGAGTCTGACAGCTGCAAGAAGCTGTTCCTTACCCTTCAGCTGTGACTACCTGTGCTTTACTGAAGACAGAACAACAGCAGATGATGAAATCCCATGGTTGAAGCCTGGGTTCAGGCCCGGCAATATCTGCAATATAAGTATAACCTTAAATGCATGTTAAAGTACTTCTGTACTGAAAGGAGAGGAAAGGAGGAAAATGGGAAAATAGCAACATCTGGTTTTAGGCTGTTGCTTTTTGAGTCTTACTATTTTTGTACAATTACCTGCAGTGGAACAAAGCCTGTAGAAGTGACCCTCATTACTTGCTTTTGTGTTGTTGCCATGCAAAGTAGTAAAAAGATCAGAGAACTGCTAACCAGTCTGATCTTTTCATTGTGTTTCCAGTAATACTTCAAACTATGTGGGGCAGACCTAGTGGTTGATTACCACCCTTTCCCCCAGCTGCTTGAATTTACTGGGGGGAAAATATACATAAGGGTGCCTGATTCTTAAATTGTTGCTGTAGTCTTGGGGAATGTGGTTTCTCTCCGTCCGTGGTACCAGCATGTTATCACTTGGAAGACAGTTTGTCCACAGGCAAAAAGGCAAAACCCCCTGCTGATGCCTGCCTTGCTGTGGATTTGTGACGTGAGTCATTCCACCACTGAAATCCTAGCCCTGCCTCCTCCCCTGCCTGGGACCACCACATGCAGTGTCCTAACAGTGTGTTTTGTAAGTTACTGAATTTCAGTTTATGTGCGAATAGACTGTTTGCTTGGAACATCATCTAGTAAGTTAGCTGGTTTGTTAATACAAATACTTTTTTTTTGAGTTGAGAAGTCTGTCTGTGAACTGTGACATGTTTTCAGCACTTCCAGCTGAGCATGCTTATGATAAATACAAAAGTGTATTTCAGTGATGTAACCCCACTCTCTTCTCATGGTATACTTTATTTTTTCCACCATTCTGCTTTGGCTAATCTGTCCCTTCTGTTTGATTCTAGAAAATAACAACTTTGCAGTTGTTTGGTTCTTCAGAACAGTTTAAGGTAGATGAGAGTTTGATTTCTGGACATCAAATCATTAACTTTCATAGTCAGAAAAACCTGTAACATTTGACACTGGTTTTGACATACATCAGACTTGAATAATTAACTGCGTGGAAACTTTAAATTCAAGGCTTTACTGAAATACTTGTTTTGTAGTTATTTTTATAATAGATTTTCAAAATACTAAGTTGTAAGAAAAGCAGAATTCATCTAATACATTGTAATTATTAATAAAGAAGAGGCATATCGGTTGGGATGCAACAGGGATTTTTTTTTTTTTTTTTTTATCAGACAATTTGGACGGTTGTACTGAAATTGAACCATAGGTAAGACTCAAATAGTTATTCCTTAGGAATAAAACCTGAAATTGAACAACAGTGCTCACTCTTTTGTATTTATATGACACATAAAGGATTAGTGTGCTTGGGAGTTTTGAGATTATAATTTAGTTATCTTGTTTATTTAAATGCGTAATTCAGTGGGGGTGGTGTATAGCTGCTCCTCTTCCTTTCACACTTTATCTCAGAATACTATGCAGCTGCAGTCTGTTGGCGGATGAGATTCTTATGGTAGTGTTAATTCTGAGTTTGTTGAAAGGAAAATTCCTGTTACATTAAAAGGAGAAGGAAGATCAGATTGTTCTTAAGCATCATATATTTCATTTGGCAGATCAAGTGCATCACAGTTACTTTGAAGTAGCTTCAGCCACTTCCTATACAACACCAAGACAAATGATTCCTGTCAGATAATCTCTGATCAAATAATGTAACATATTTTATCTCATACTGAAGTATTTGTGCAGTTGTTCAGTAAATATGAGAAAGCTCAAGGTGTAGGACAGAGCCTGTCTGTTCATCTCTGCATGACGGTAACAGTCAGATACTGTACCCTCCCCCTTTCCCTCCCCTGAGACATGGGTGGCAGGTTTCCCGGGTCCTAAACTGTGGAAAACCAGTGGTGTTTCTCACATGCTGCTCGTGATGTAGTCCAAATGGAAATGCCATGCACTAGAAATAATAAAGACACTAAGAATCTGATATTGCTTCTGCTGTCATTTCTAACATCAAGCCTTGGAAATGGCTTAACAGATGGGTGTGAAATGATTTTCCTCTTGAACATCAACTCTTAACTCATGCTGAGTTTAGTCTTTTATTTCTTTATTTGTACACACATGCACATATCCATGTATACGTGTGTGTACTACATGAATGCAGAAAATCTGTATTCCTGGTCCTTTGAGTAAATTGTGCATGGTGGAGGTGCAGTCCCCTGTCTGGTTCTAGAGTCTTCTGCCTAAATTTGCACAGACCACTAGAGGAGGGAAATCATCCCATATTAAGGCTTGGCAGCTGGAACTGAGTTGCGTGATTCTCTCACAGACAGACGAGGCCTCTGCTTAGCAAAAGCTCGTCTTATTCCTTCTGGAGGCAGGTTATTGAGCGTGCCTTGCAGTGCTCGTGTTACTCTTGGACTTTTCTGACTTCTCAGGTCAGAATTGGGGAAAAGCTGTGGTGGTAGTGGCTGGATATCATTTTGTTGCGGCACCAAACATTAAATGCCACTGGGAGTAGAGTGGCATCTTCCTGTTGTGATCATCAGAGATGTAGTTAATGTTGGGTGTTCTGTTCTTTGTAATTAAAGCTCAGCTTCAACGTCCCTTGGGATGTATAGAGAAGCTTCTGAGTTCTTACTGAGGCTCTATATCAGTCTAAGTGGCTATCTGCAGCAGTTGCACCTTATTTATCTTTCTGACAGTTTTATTACAGCTGAAATTTGTGGAGATTTTACTTTCTGTATTTTTCAATAAAACCTGACAGTTAATGAACAAAGGTGCCACTCCTCCAGCAAGATGATTGCCAAGTTTCTGTATCATAGAATCATAGAATAGTAAGGGTTGGA